>NC_090445.1:1646244336-1646544414 GCF_031143425.1 Pleurodeles waltl
TCCCCTGGGCCTACGGTCTCATTGGTTATTGTTGGTTATTAGTACAATTAAAAACAGATCTTGGTGTTTGGAAGGAGGCAGTACCTTCATGCATGGAAGCAGGTATCATGGTTCAGTATTACAAATATTTGGAGGTTATTTTTTACTTGATACTACTACACTATGCTGTGGTTACTAGTAGGGAGGTGCAAAACTTGCATTTTATGTGAAATACACCTAATTATTACAACATTATATGGAATACTTTTCACTGGCATCTCAACCATTTTTCTCTTTGAGGGTATGCCTGGCACAAAAATGATAGCAGCAAAAGACTGGTTCAAGGATAAAATTTCTTGTTCAAGGTGAAAATGTCTCTATAGGAAGATGTCAAGCTGTTTTCTGCTGTTTAGTAATAAAATATGCACCATCAATGTCTTAAGGAAGAGATAATAGGGCATAACTATGTTAACTGCAGCCTTGGTCCTGCAGGGAGCAGTGTTCCTGCAGACACCTCTGCATCAAACGTTATTCACAATCTGAGCACCCTGTGAGGAGTTGTCCAAAGTCCAAAGCATAGGCACAATACCAGTCAAAGCACGGAGTGGTCTAGTGCCTACATTGCGATCAACCATACAATAGACCTCATTCCCTTCCGGGAACTGTCCAACTTCTGAAAGATGTTCTTTGCAGGCTCAGCCGTTGGAGCGTACTGCAGCTCTATAGCCATGGCCACAGGAAGTACGCAAATCTAAGGCTGCTGCAGTTTCTTCATAATTATGGATGTGCCGCACTGGACGCATTATCCATTGTCAGCTGCATAATTTTTCAGATTTTAACAAGTAAATTCGTTTCTAGCTCAGACAGATCAAAAGATACTAAAAATTTCTTCAAACATGTTTCGCATCGCAGTAGAATGCCCAATGTAAAAAGTAACGGGTCACCTTTCAGCTGCTGACTACTGTAAATTAGGTGTTAAACTGAAACTAAGGGGGCGGAATCTTTGCCCAAACAATTCAAACCTGTGTAGAAATGAAGAAACAATAGTGCCCCAAAATGTGGCACATTGCGCTGCATAATGTGCCTTTTGTTGCTGCCTAATTGCTTCCCAATTTAGTTAACCCTGTGGCATGATTTAGTCCGCCGCTGCCGCATAATTCCAGTGACCCAGCCTGTATGTAGGTTGTTGGGAGCTGACCAAGAATTGAAAGATCCTCACTTAGGCCGCATTCATTTCAGGGAACTGTCCAAGTGCTGAAAGTTTCTGTTTGCTTTTGCAGCCGCAGCGCCAGAGATCACTGCTGCTCTCAAGTCCGCAGAGAGCTGTGTATGTGCTGGAAGCTCCTCAGTGCAGCCCCATTTCCTGCAGGAGAAGTGTTGAAAGCTCCCCAGTGCACCCTCAGTGACTGGATTAGAGCTTATTGCAGCTCTCTAGTGGGGAGCAGTGTAAGTACTGAAAGCTCCCCAGTGCAGCCTCATTCCTTGCAGGACCTATTCAAGTGTGAACAGTTCCCAAATATGGTCTCAGTCACTGCATTGGAGCTTACTGCAGCTCTCTAACCAGAAGGGAGCTGTGTAAGTACGGAAAGCTCCTCGATGCAACCTCATTCCGAGCAGGAGCTGACTGACCTTGGAAAGACCCCGAATGCAGCATTAGTCCCCGCACTAAAGCCTTATAGAACTCCACATCTGTGGGGGAACTGTCCAAGCACTGAGGAGCCTTCAGTGCAGCCACATGCCCTGCTGAGAGCTCTCTAAGCGCTAAAAGACCTTTGACCCCTGACCCATGCGTTTGCAGAGGTGCAGCGGCGTTCCTGCAAATGATAAGCCTAATCAGGAGCATCACTTGGTTGTGATTAGGGCAGATGCTAAGATTAACCGTTTTCTTCAATTAATGCACATTTTAAGACGTTGCATTCAACTTATACTGCTGTAAAAAAATTATATTTTCAGTTGGAAACGACCTACAAAGTGCACCGCTCAGTGAAAAACTGTTCTATGAGCATCTGCACTGATCACAACATGGGCACGTGTGTAACTTCAGGATGGGCCCACAGATGGCGGAAACGTTGCTGAACTTTCCGTGACAATGTCCATCGTCTTTGCCTTTGTAGGGAATTACAGGGAGCTGTCCAAGTGCTGAAAGACCCTCCCTGCAAGCGCAGCTCTTGCAATAAGGCTGTGGTCTCTAAACGTTTTAATGCTGTGCCCCCCAGTTGAAAAATAAAAACTATTGCCCCCCCCCTCAGAATTTTTTACAATTATTTTATAAAGAAGGCAATGTTTAAATATGCCTAGACCTATTTAAACATTGCAGTTAAGTACCGTTACCTTTTTTTAAATGCAATAACATGCTTCTGCTTAAAAAAAAAAGCTTTGTTAATCTGTATAATGCTTCTTTTGGCCACAGGCTTGCGCCCTCCCCTCCCCCCGCCCTCCAGTTTGAAGACCTCTGCATTAAGGTGTCTCAAAGTAAGAAGTCACATTGCGTTACACGCTCGTCGCTGATATCTGCTAACACTTGCAGGTTACTTGTTCGAAACTGTGAAAACCTTACTCACCTGTCGAATCTCCCGACGTTGGTAATTTGAGTATCCTTGAAATGATTGATAGTAATACGTGTTATTTACAATGGATGGGAAGGACAAAGCAAGGTATAGAAAAAAAGAAGTTATTATTGAAAACGTCATTGCAGCTCTCTTTATTGCGGGGAGCCCCCTAACTTATGAGAGAGTCTCGTGCATGACAGAGAGCTATGTAAGTGCTGAGGCCTCTCCATTACATCCTCGGTCACTGCGGGAAGCTGCCCGAGTGTTGAAATAAACGAATCATAAGTTTTGCGGGCTACCAAATTTAGAGAGGTCTGCATATGTTTTTACCCTAAACTGCGCCCACCATCCAAGCGAGAATATATAACCCTGTGGCAGCTTCTTTACTTAAAACGCGAACCGTGACCCCGCCTCCACATGATAACGCCATATGGCTTCCGTTGACTGCCGCTCACGCAGCCCCGTTAGTCCAAGGCCCCGAGTACCGCTGCTCACTGCTGCCCTTTAACAATATTCTAGCGCTCGAGTCCAGAGCCCATGTATAAACAAACCTTTGCAATGCAATGGGTTTCGCATTTGTGAGAGTTAGAGCTATTGGCGTTGTAAATGCAATGTCTTTTACTCATGTGTTTTGGTTTGGAGTGAATGTATGTGGAGTGGAGCGGAATGACGTGGGTTGCATTGGAATCATTTGTTTTCGAAGTCTGTATGATGGAATGGTGTGGAGTGGATTTGTTTAGTGGAATTAGGTGGTGTGGTGTGCAGTGAATTTATGTGGATAGTAATTACGTGGTTTTGAGTATAATAGATTTATGTGGAGTGGGATTGTGTGTTGTGGAGTGGTATGTAGAGGAGTTTAATTATATGGTGTGCTGCTGAATTTTGTGGCATGATGTGGAATTCTTTGGTGTGGATTGGATGTATGTGGTGTGTTTAATTGTGTTGTTGAGGTGAATTATGTGGTTTGTTGTGTAATTATGTGGTGTGGAATGGAAATATGTAGAGTTGAATTGTGTGGAGAGGAAGTGTGTGGAATTGAGTGATATTATGCTGATTCGAATTATGTGCCCTGCTGTGGAGTGTATTTGTGTGGGTTGTGTTACCAAGTTTAAAAACAAAGTCATTGTTCTGTACCTGACTCTGTGGTGGTCCAGCTGTGGTCAGTGAGGTATCACAGGGGCAGACAGTAGTATGTACTTGTCCTGTATGTTGCTACATAGTCAGATTTAGAGAAACAAAACACCGCTGCTTTGCCTTGATAGTCAGTTGTACAAATTAACATGCACAATGTACGTTTGTTGTTTCTGTATCACCACCTAAAACATTCCGCAGTTGGGGGGTACACAAAGGGGTGGGGGGGTCTGGACAAACAGAGCTACGTCATGGCGTACTTTTGCATCCCCCTCCACGTTACTTATGAGTGACTTAACATAAATTATACTCCCATAGAAAAATTAACAAGCATTTCGCATGTTTTTGTAGATTGGCAAGAATTATGCATATTTTACAAGTTGAAAAAAATAACTATGTGACTTCGCACAGTCCTACTTCAGCATACCTTGAATACAGGGATTTATATGCTATCTGAAGTACTTGGAAAGCAACAGGTTCAGCATATTAGAAAAAAAACAAGTACACAGAAAAGTGGAAAAAACATTTTGCTCTATTGTGGATTTCAAAATGGACACCTAGGGCCTGATTCTAACTTTGGAGGACGGTGTTAAACCGTCCCAAAAGTGGCGGATATACCACCTACCGTATTACGAGTTCCATAGGATATAATGGACTCGTAATACGGTCGGTGGTATATCCGCCACTTTTGGGACGGTTTAACACCGTCCTCCAAAGTTAGAATCAGGCCCCTAGTGTTCCAGAACAAGCTGAGCCTCCTGCTGGCAGTGAAGAGACTGCAAATTAGTGAGCAGGCTAAAGTGAATGAACAACAGCAATTTGAGAGGCAGCAGGCTGGGTGAGAACCTGAAATAGAACAGGTCATGTACCCTACAGGAACATGGCATTATTGTTTTTTATCACAGTGCTCGTCCCAAACACCTCACAGTGACTTACTTGAGTAGGTAAGGAATATTACTTAAAATTAAACATCTTACGTAGGTTCTGTTGCTCACTGGGGTTCAAGTTAATATTTTTGCTGACAATGACAGGGCCTTCGATTTCATTTCTTCAAAGGAAAAGGATAGTAAAAAACATCAACTATGAGGTGTAATTTCTTATGACAAAAACATGACATTTTATTCAAGTCAAGTAATGTGTAACGAGAATATTCCATTGTCATGATTATTTAACCTTTTCTTTCCCAAGGGGGGGCTACCACGTATTTGTGTTAGGGTCTGATTTGTTGTAGTCACTGTCAAAATATGTTGTGTTAACTCCATGCATTTGTATACTTCTTCTATTTTTGTTTTATTTTATGGGCCTGCCAGTGAATCGAGAGCTATAGTGCAACAGCTCTCGGCACGGTCACTCTTGTTGGTATTGGGATCTTGCTGTTGAGGCTGTGCGGGGGACTCTCAGGGCCGACCCTGATGGCGCAGATCCACAACAAACTACTGCACCAGCGCCGCACTTTCTCAGTTCAGCACTTGTCTTTGATCACAGAATGCATCCCACTTTTGGTTGTGAAACGGATTGTGTTGCGTGGTCTGTGAAAGACAATAGGCAGACATCGCCGCTGAAAACTGCCGGCATTAGATATTGATATGTGTTATAATCAAATGTTCATGTCCAGCTACAAAGCGAACACGCAATGACTGGTGGGGAGGAGGGATGGATGCCAGAGGAGGATGGGTGAAGCAGCAGAGAGGGAGGGCACGAGGGTGAAAACAGCAACAGGAAAGTGAAACGGGGCGGGGTGGATTCGAGGGTAAGCGATACGGGTGGCAGAGGGCACTGTAATGTAATTCACGTGCCATCTTGCGTCATGCTCTGCTGTACTAGTACTGAGGTGTAACTGATTGAAAGTACACACATCCCGACTTGTTAAATGCTGCTATACCTTTACGGACACATTCAAAGTCTTCTGCAAAGCACTTTTATGCTGACTGTCATTGCCCTTCAAGTACTGAAACATCCAAGAAGATCTGAAAATGCCCCTCTGTAAGCGGTAGAATGCAAGAAGTGAGGAACAATCCCTCCTCATATGAATTTCATCACGCACCCGTATGCCACTTCTCAGTGAAGGGACTCTCAAAAGACACATCCATAAGGAGTTGCATCATGCACTGACATTACTAACACGTTCGCACAGTTCACACAATGCACATACAGGGAGTGCAGAATTATTAGGCAAGTTGTATTTTTGAGGATTAATTTTATTATTGAACAACAACCATGTTCTCAATGAACCCAAAAAACTCATTAATATCAAAGCTGAATATTTTTGGAAGTAGTTTTTAGTTTGTTTTTAGTTTTAGCTATGTTAGGGGGATATCTGTGTGTGCAGGTGACTATTACTGTGCATAATTATTAGGCAACTTAACAAAAAAAAAATATATACCCATTTCAATTATTTATTATTACCAGTGAAACCAATATAACATCTCAACATTCACAAATATACATTTCTGACATTCAAAAACAAAACAAAAACAAATCAGTGACCAATATAGCCACCTTTCTTTGCAAGGACACTCAAAAGCCTGCCATCCATGGATTCTGTCAGTGTTTTGATCTGTTCACCATCAACATTGCGTGCAGCAGCAACCACAGCCTCCCAGACACTGTTCAGAGAGGTGTACTGTTTTCCCTCCTTGTAAATCTCACATTTGATGATGGACCACAGGTTCTCAATGGGGTTCAGATCAGGTGAACAAGGAGGCCATGTCATTAGATTTCCTTCTTTTATACCCTTTCTTGCCAGCCACGCTGTGGAGTACTTGGACGCGTGTGATGGAGCATTGTCCTGCATGATAATCATGTTTTTCTTGAAGGATGCAGACTTCTTCCTGTACCACTGCTTGAAGAAGGTGTCTTCCAGGAACTGGCAGTAGGACTGGGAGTTGAGCTTGACTCCATCCTCAACCCGAAAAGGCCCCACAAGCTCATCTTTGATGATACCATCCCAAACCAGTACTCCACCTCCACCTTGCTGGCGTCTGAGTCGGACTGGAGCTCTCTGCCCTTTACCAATCCAGCCACGGGCCCATCCATCTGGCCCATCAAGACTCACTCTCATTTCATCAGTCCATAAAACCTTAGAAAAATGAGTCTTGAGATATTTCTTGGCCCAGTCTTGACGTTTCAGCTTGTGTGTCTTGTTCAGTGGTGGTCGTCTTTCAGCCTTTCTTACCTTGGCCATGTCTCTGAGTATTGCACACCTTGTGCTTTTGGGCACTCCAGTGATGTTGCAGCTCTGAAATATGGCCAAACTGGTGGCAAGTGGCATCGTGGCAGCTGCACGCTTGACTTTTCTCAGTTCATGGGCAGTTATTTTGCGCCTTGGTTTTTCCACACGCTTCTTGCGACCCTGTTGACTATTTTGAATGAAACGCTTGATTGTTCGATGATCACGCTTCAGAAGCTTTGCAATTTTAAGAGTGCTGCATCCCTCTGCAAGATATCTCACTATTTTTGATTTTTCTGAGCCTGTCAAGTCCTTCTTTTGACCCATTTTGCCAAAGGAAAGGAAGTTGCCTAATAATTATGCACACCTGATATAGGGTGTTGATGTCATTAGACCACACCCCTTCTCATTACAGAGATGCACATCACCTAATATGCTTAATTGGTAGTAGGCTTTCGAGCCTATACAGCTTGGAGTAAGACAACATGCATAAAGAGGATGATGTGGTCAAAATACTCATTTGCCTAATAATTCTGCACTCCCTGTATATCAAACTGTAACATGCATCACTATCTTGCTGTGAGACGTCCACAGCATTCTGTTAGTGCCCCGTCCATTCTAACTTACATTAGGCAGTAACATGATCTCATTTGAAAGAAAAACAAACAAGCGTCGGAAGTTACGTTTCAGCTGGCCCCCCAAAAAGTAGTACTTGAATTGTGTTTAGAGAAGCGACAGTCAGATTCTATTGAATGAATCTGCGCTTGATCCCTCCTCCACAGCAAGCGGCGGAAATGATGTATCAGCAGCACTGGCAAATTGAAATAGCTGTAGAGAAGACTGATGCTGATGAAGACAAATGGTACGCATGGGCGGGCTCCAAGCCTTTAACAGTATACAACAGTGTCTGACAAGTGAGATGCATGCGCTAGCGCATGCACTCACAGGCTCGACCCTAAAAAATGTCCCTGACACAATGCAGGATTTGTTCCAGCATGCTCTGGATCAGCTTAAAAGATAATTGTGTGAGACCACAATGGTTTCCATTGTGGCCTTGCCCAGAGCAGATGCCATCAGAAACCACATTGAGTGTAGTGCCATAAATCGATCGGCCAGTCAAACAATGTTATTTATTTTTATTTTTTGCAGTTTTATGCTGGGCGAACTTGACCCAAAGGTATTGGAGTTCTTTACATGATCACCAGTTACATTCCACAAGAATGCATTCATTTTTGGTAGGCACTGGGAGATTCAGGGGCATATTTATACTCTGTTTGCGCCGGATTTGCGTCGTTTTTTTTTACGCAAATCCGACGCAAAACTAACTCCATATTTATACTTTGGCGTTAGACCCGTCTAGCGCCAAAGATCTTGGAGTTTGCGTCATTTTTTAGCGTGGACACCTTCCTTGCGTTAATGATATGCAAGGTAGGCGTTCCTGTCTAAAAAATGACTCCGAGGCATGTGCGCCGTATTTATACTCCCGGGCAAAAATGACGCCCGGGAGTGGGCGGGTCAAAAAAAATGATGTCCAGCCGCTTTAGCGTCATTTTTTAGCGCCTGGTCAGGGCAGGCGTTAAGGGACCTGTGGGCTCGGAAGGAGCCCAGAGGTGCCCTCCCATGCCCCCAGGGACACCCCCTGCCACCCTTGCCCACCCCAGGAGGACGCCCAAGGATGGAGGGACCCATCCCAGGGAATTTAAGGTAAGTATATATATATTTTTTTTTGTGGCATAGTGGGGCCTGATTTGTGCACCCCTACATGCCACTATGCCCAATGACCATGCCCAGGGCACAGAAGTCCCCTGGGCATGGCCATTGGGCAAGGGGGCATGACTCCTGTCTTTGCTAAGACAGGAGTCATGTCAATGGAGGGTTGGAGTAAAAAAAAATGGCGCAAATCGGGTTGAGGCAGATTTTTTGCCTCAGACCGACTTGCCCCATTCTTTGACGCCCAAGCTCCATTTTCCCCTACGCCGGCGCTGCCTGGTGTGGGTCATTTTTTTTGACGCACACCAGTCAGCTCCGCCGGCTAACGTCATTCCATAAATATGGCGCCGCATGGCGCTTTGGAATGGCGTTAGCCGGCGTTAAATTTTTTGACGCACAACTGCGTTGGCGCAGTTGTGCGCCAAAAAGTATAAATACGGCCCTAAGTGAGTTGCCCAGATTCGCCGGGTATTGAGCCTACGGCAAGACTCCTTACTCGCTTCCCAGCTCCAAAGTCGGCAGCGCTGCCCGTCATGCCACAGTCACCGAAAAGTAGGTGGGTCATCTTTGAGGTCACCTTTCACCACCAATATCAAAATAGTTTGTGAGAAGCTATCTTTCCGCCTTTTGGTCAGATGACCCATTACCACCCTCCTGGAAGCCACGCCCACTCTGTCTGCATAGTACTCCATAGGCAGCCTCAGGCCCTTGCACCCGAGGCTGAGGTCAGGTTCCATTGGCCTGTCCTATACTGAGGTACCATGGGACGCTAGCTGCTTAGATGCTAGTCCATTTCCATACAATTATAAATCTACTTGAGCATGTAAAAAGCATGTCTGTTGCACTCATTGTATGGTACAATCATGGCTAGGATTTTATTTTTCAGAAATGTGTGTGTTCGTGTGTCTGTGTGTGCGTGCTCACACACTCACACATCAATGCACTTGTGCGTGCCCAAATATGTGCTATCAAGATAGAAACAAAAAAGCGCTTTTCAATTGCTGCACAGAGCGATGCATCACGCTGGGAAAGCCATTTGGTTAATGAGGCACAAACACAAAATAGAATTCAGAGAAAGAAATTTAATATGAAGAGGGAGTCGGGGACCGCACAGCATCAAAATGATGCAGGGATATAAATAACAGTAGCACTAGGCACAAAAGAAAACAGGATAATGTCGAATATTGTAATATGCCCGAAACACATGCGCGCTATAGCTTCATGTGGCAGACTGATGTGTTCTTCTCACGTTTACAGCAGACTCTTAGAGCATTGAAGTGTAACAGACTAAAAACAGTTTTCTGGGGAAGGTGCGTTCCTGTACCAGTTTTGCTGGGGTTTCCCGATGATATACAGAATGGGGTATCCGAAGACATACTATACCGTAAATATACAAATTGGTTAAACTTAAAAATGTAGGTGGATTGCTAAATCCTTCCTGATGGATAAAGGTCTCCTCTGAGAAAAAATGAAAAAAACAGATTTTTCTGATTATATAATTTCTGGAGAAAAATTCTAAATTTTCACCCGTTTGCCTATTCGCGTTTTAGGTGATTGTATGAATATTTAATGAGACCGATCATAGCAGCTTTTCCAAAACTGGTGGCTTATCAGAAGCACTTTGTGATTGAATCTCTCAGATATATTCAGTATAAACGTGCACCAGTTTGCCCAGAAATTTGTAATCAGGAAAGAGAGATGCAATATGGTCTGTTTTACTTTTAATATGGTTGGCCCAAGCGTGATATGGTGTAGGCGCACGTCACCACGCATGCACACGTAGGCATCATGAGTTTGCCACAGCTATTTTTGTTTACTTGTTACTTACTTTTGAAGATGGTGGGGCTGTGAATGGCAAAAAAGTGGGCAAAAGTTCATAGCAGAGTAGGCCAATGCCAGCAGCCAATTGCAGCTGGTATGCCTTCCAAAAAGAAAACAAAATTAAGAAAAAGCAGGTCTGGGGGTTTGTGGGTAAGCAAAGGAGTATGAACGTATAAGCACCATGGGGACCATGCAATTATGCAGCTGGCCAGGCACCTGAATGCCCTCTAGGGTGATTAGTGTGCTATGCAAATCAACATAACATAACAAAACATAACGACATGGGGGAGCAAGGGATGGGGCAAGGCAAGGGAACAAAAGTAGAGGATCCCATACAGTATCTAAGGGCTAAATCCGCATTTCATCGCCCGATCCTTCTTGGGATAGTGATTTACTTAGAGAGTACCAGGCTTTAAATCTGGGGCTCTTCCATTGCATGCGGCTCTGTGCGAAGTGGTACCAATACAACAGACTGATATGGCCGAGTTAGCTTTCCTGATTATTTTGGTAACTCATTACTTATGCAGGGTTTCAGGATGGACTTCCCTGCTGCGCCTAAATTGACTCCCTGCTGGCTAAAACGAAGCATCAACCATCAGTGGGCTCTGTTGTAACTTCGTGGATAGGAAAGTAGAGGGGGTTGGTTAAAGTTCACATGTTGCAATGAACTGTATTTGGTGTACCTCTGCATATGTTGCATATACCGCCTATCGCTTGCTTATTGTCACTCAGAGGCAATTTTCTTTGAGCATGGAGATGATGGTTCCCAGTATTTGAGGGATAAGGAGCAGTAGGATCCCTTCCTCCCAGACCTTACGTTTAACAACTTTTGTTCCTGGAGTGCCTCATACGAAGGCTAGGTGCCACATGTAGCTCCGACCTTGGGAAATGGAGGCTTTCCATAAGGGTCAGCTCCTTCATCTCACGTTTCTTGGCAATTAATTGCTTGAAGACCAGTTGAGGGAGAGGCTTAAGTGGATTTCTGAAGATGGCAATGCCCTGCTTCCCATCCTCCAGGAGGGAGATGGTGTTTCTTCTTAACGCAACGAGGAGCTCACCAGTCTCCCCCTCCATACTGTGGTTCCTTCCATGAAAGGGCCTGCACTTAGGAGTCCAGCTTTGCAGCTAGGTCCAGTCTCAGCATCTTGCACCTCCTCCTCAACTCAGTGTAATTAAGCCCATAGGGCATGACTATGCAGAGAATGAAGGGGTGGTCGTCTTCTGCAGTTACTACAGCACTGGATTATACAGTCAAGGCTAAATGGGTGACTTAGCCTCTGCAGTGATGTTACTCAATCCTCTTTGTATCCATGCCTTTAGAGGGCGTCTCTCCCTGTAGACTGTGCGTCCTTGGCAGCCTGTGAAACATGCGGCTCTCTTGTACAGCATCCTAACTCTTTGGCTAGCCCCCAATTCAAGCTCCAATATTCTGACCTCATCCTTGACCAGAAGCCTACTGGGAAGGTTCAGACTACGGTAGAATATTCGGCCTTCCCTGCCCATCCCATTTTGATGCTGATTTTATAATACATCCAAATGCTCTTTAAACGAGGTGACTTCTTGATGGCTTTAGACTTCATAGATGCTTACTGACACATTCAATTGTACTATCTCAGAGATGTTTGTTAAGGTTTGCAGTGAGAAATCCCACTTCACAGAATTATCCTCAAGGCTGACATCAACCAAGAGAGCCCTTTCCAAGGTAATGTTACCTGTGACAGCATAGTAGGATGATCTGGAGGCGAGGATATTTCCTGGATTAAATAACTGGCTGATTTATTCCTCTTTTCCCAAGGCAAAG
Organism: Pleurodeles waltl; assembly: GCF_031143425.1. Lineage (NCBI taxonomy): Eukaryota > Metazoa > Chordata > Amphibia > Caudata > Salamandridae > Pleurodeles > Pleurodeles waltl. The sequence goes on from NC_090445.1 coordinate 1,646,256,497, forward strand.
GCTGAACAAATGCAGGTTCTACGCATCACTAGAATAACATGGGGTTTCTTTTGATTGTGGCCAAATCCTCCCTGTCTGCAGTTCAAGACCCTCTGGATTTAGAGCAAATGCTTCTGTCTCTTGAGAGGGCGCTTCACCTGATTTTTACTTCCCTCCGGCAAGAAGGGAGGTTTCTGGTACACACTGTACACACCGTCAATCGGAGGGTGAAGAGCCATCTCAACTGAAAGGAGGTGTGCATCGCTCATACCTGAACAGCACTGCCTATGAGGTATTTTTGGGAAGTTACATTTGAAAGCTCTGTCAACAGCATATCTACCAAGGAAGGCAAAATATGCATGCTGGTGAATTGAGCAGGGTTTTTCCAACCTCACTACACTTTCAGATTAATGGGTTCTGTTTCATTTGATTTGATTTAATTTATTTTTATATAGCCTCTTGGCCCTGACACTGCTAATGGGGGAGGAAAAAGAGGCATATCAGGTTTCAAAACTCTTCTTTGTAAAAAGCCAGGTTTTAAGGGATTTCCTGAACCTCATCAAGTCAGGGCAGTTCTTTAGATTTAAGGGGAGAGAATTCCAAAGCTGTGCTGTTCTCAGAAATAAGCTCCAACCACCCCACGAGGCCTGTTTGAACCTGGGTAGCACAAGGTTCTTGTTGGCTAAGGATCTTATACTTGGAGATGGTCTATAAATTATAAACCTGTCCTGAATATATTTGGGACCATTTATGTGTATAGCCTTATGTCAATGTGTAGTCTTCCAGTGTTGTAACTATCTGTCACAAACACACATTTCTTACTCCCTATGTTTTGCTCAATGTCTCCATTGAACAGTTCCCAGAGATTGATTGAATGTCTTCGACATGGCCTCAGTGCCCATTGTATGCTTTTCCACAATGCCTTCTGCTTCACGAGGTTCTGCTGAAGATCAAAGACAGAGGTGATTATGCCTGTAATTGGCCTTTGGTGGTCTCCACACCCTTGCTGTTTGCTTCTGGGTCATTTAGCAGTGAATCTGCCATGGACTCTCCTAGTTCATCTGTCTCATCTCCTTTTTATTCCATTCTATCTGAGACTGCCCTCTATTTTGGATTTTTTTCGATGGGATTCTGTTAAGTTTATTGGCTTCTTCTTTATGAGACCAGGCTCGTCCTGTGAGTCGTTAGACAAATACAGGTGGAAGTTTTTCAGTTGGAGCCATTAGCCAGTCAACATTTGCAGAATTGTGAGCATTTTAGGCTTGTCAACTATCCTTTGCTCCCATCTTGAGATCTACTACTGGTATTTTCTGCCCTGCAGGAGATTTCATTTGAGCCTTTGGAGAAAGTAGCAGTCTCCCTTCTCGCATATCTGTTACAGTTCTTTAAAAGCCATTACGTCCGTCTGTCAGGTCACTGAGATGAGAGCTCTGCCTTTTTGGTATCCATTTTTGTGTTTTATTCCAGATTATCTTTTTTGGATGAAAGTTGCTTTTCGGTTCCATTTGGATCAGGACATTGTGTTTCATGGGGTTTTCCATTTTTGGTGTCACGTGATTTGGCCAATCACAGGCCAAATTTACCACAGGCCTATTTATCTAGACCAGACTGTCTGATTTAAATTTTCAGTCTCTGTTTGTATCTTTTGTGCTCGCTTCTAATTGCAAAAATCATTCTTTATCAACTTTGAATGGGTGGCTGCAGGCCGCCATGTTGGTCAATTAATAAGCATCCCGGGAGCATCATTGACTGGGGGCCAGGCTCACTCTTATTTGGGATGCCGAATTCTGGCATGGTCCCCATACTTGTATACATTGCAATTGCCAGCAGATAGATGGTGATTCCTCCACGGCTTCTGGGGTTTTGTCTCCAGACCAAACGTGACTTGTTGGCTGTTTTCTGTTTGGGATTATTTCGTGTGCATTGGCTGTTTCTTCCAGGTTCTCATGTGCATCCTCAAATAGTAAGGACTGTTACAAGAAGGAAGAACAAAGGTGGTAATGGATCAATTACAAAGCAGAAATCTTCATTACTCTGATTGATAGCTTTCCTCGTCACAGTCATCTGTTACCTCCCTTCCAGCCCTTCTTATGGGGTAATTGCTGTTTACTGACATAGAGGAAGAGTGTAATGATGCAGGACTGTTCTAGAGGTATACTGTAATATGAGGGTTCCATTGAAAAAAGCTGGACTTTTTAATTATAAAAACCTGGAGAATATAATTTATGAAAGGATCATCATGACTGCCTTTCGCAGTTTCACTTAAACTGTAATGCCTGCTATGAAGAAGGCTGGGACTCGGGCTTCCGCCAAGTAATGCGAGCTACTGGCAAGTAATCAAGCCATTCACCCAATACTGCAACAGATACATTTAGAAGAGCAGCCTGCAGATGACCAGAAAACTAAGCTCTTGAATCTGTAGGTGGTGGGATACAGCATCTAATCAAAAAGATGGGCTTTTAGCAGCTCCCTGATGACAAACAGTGAGTGGTGTCGAGAAACAGAGCAGATGTCTGCAATTATTCGGTTCATAACCTTCTACATAAGTCCTCCTGCTACCGGTCTGCATTTTCTATTGCATTATGCTTTGTTTTCTTTTTCTTCAATGTTGTGTTACTTTTTTTACTCCTCTGGGTCACTATCATAGTGAAAGGTTTACACTGTACCCCTTGTTGCTCAGATATTTTGGATAGTGTGAGTGGACGTTCTGTTTATTTGCCACCACTAATATAAAAGGCAGTTTCATAGAGTCACATAAATATTAGTATATGTTGGTTGCATTTGGTGTGCCAGTCACCAACTGCTAAACTAAACCTATACTGATATTCAGTTAACTACTTTTAAGAATTATAGAAGTTTATAGCAAGTAAACAGCTTTCTTCCTAGTCTTAGGGACACCTCGGAGCTCTGACACCTGTCAGCATGGTATGCAGGCGGGATGTGAAAGCTGTGTGACAAAGGTCGAATTGAATCCTAAAGTGCAAGGGCAAACGTCACTGGATTAATGTGATCAAATTGGGAATTAGCAGCCTAATGAAGGTCAAGGGAAAAAGTGTAACTGCAGGCGAACCAACCAGAAGGCATGAAAGAGAAAAGACTGTGGCCACTGTGATCTTTGCTCAGTTAATTACCCCATGTATTACATCATTGAAGACATCTATGGCATCAATGAAATTATCACTGTAACGTTTGCAATAAAATTATTGATGAGAAAACTATTCATGGCGGGGGCGTGAGTTATAGTTACCTTAGGGCACAAGTTATATATATATATAATATATATATATATATATACATACACACATACACACACATATATATATAAATATACATATATATATATATATACATGTATATATATATGTATGTATATATATATATATATATATATATATATATATATATATATATATATAGTACCTACTTATTAGAAATGGGGTCTTTGGTTGGCAAACAGGTTACCTCCAAGCTAAGAAAGGACCCCACTCTAGTCAGGGTAAAGGAGAATCACACTCAGCTAACCCCCCGCTCACCCCCTTGGTAGCTTGGCACGAGCAGGCAGGCTTAACTTCAGAAGCAATGTGTAAAGCATTTGTACCAACACACACAGTAATGTAGTTAATGTACTACAAAATGAACACCACACCAGTTTAGAAAAATAGGTAATATTTATATAAATCAAACAAGACCAAAACGACAAAAATCCAACATACACAAGTCAAGACATACATTTTCAAAAGAATAAAAGTCTTAATCCTTAGAAAACAGCCAGAATGCTGTTGTTACACAAAGTACCTGTTTAGCATAAAAAATAAAGCCGCACGGATGAGCGTGTGTCAGAAAAAGGTTCGCGATGCATCGATTCTTTCCTCGCAAGTGAGGCTATGCGTTGTTTCCTTATCCGGTCGGTTCAGCGATGCCTAGTTTTTCTCCCTCGCTAGAGAAAAATGCGCCGATTTCCGGATGGGACACCTTGGATCTGCACAGAGTTGGGTGACTTGGACACCCAGGGACGATGCGTGGAAAATCCAGTTGCACGGTATCAGAAAACTACGCTGCATGGGGTTTGCATCGTTATCTGCCTCCGTAAGCGGGTGTTGCACGTTGTTTCTCCAGAAAGCCATGATGCGTCGATTTCCCAGCCGCGATGCAGGTGGAGGGTCGATTTTAGCCGCCAAGCCAGCGGTACGTTGTTTATCAGCTGCCTTGTGGATGGTGTGTCAAACATTTTCCCACACTGCGTTTTGTGTGTGGATTTTCAGTTCTTGTCTGCCATTTTCACCTTTCAAGGGCCCAGGGACTGGATAGGGCACCATTTGGCAGAGCAGGAGTCTCAGCAGAGAGTCCAGGTGCTGGCAGGGGAAGTCTTTGATGACCCTGGGACTTCAACAACAGGAGGCAAGCTCAGTTCAAGCCCTTGCAGGTTATTCTCAAGCAGGAATACACAACAAAGTCCAGTCTTTGTCCCCTTTCGCAGGCAGAAGGAGCAACTGCAGGATAGCCCAACAAAGCACAGTCACAGGCAGGGGCAGCACTTCTCCTCAGCTCTTTAGTTCTTCTCTTTGGCAGAGGTTCCTCTTGATTCCAGAAGTGATCTAATTTTCAGGAGTTTTGGGCCCACTACTTATACCTCTTTCCCCTTTGAAGTTGGCAAACCTCAAAGGCAAGATCCCGCCTTGCCCAGGCCAGGCACCAGCATCACACCAGGGGGTTGGAAACTGCATTGTGTGAGGGCAGACACAGCCCATTCAGGTGTCAGTGACCACCTCTCCCTTCAGCCCAGATGGCTCATCAATATATGCAGGCTACACCCCAGCTCCTTTTGTGTCACTGTCTAGTGGAGATTCACAAACAGTCCAGCTGTAAGTGTGACCCAGACAGGGCATACACAACCAAGCAGTCACAGAATGGTTTAAGTACGAAAATGCCTACTTTCTAAAAGTGGAATTTTCAAACTAACAATCTAAAAACCAACTTTACTAAAAGATGTACTTTTAAATTGTGGGTTCAGAGACCCCAAACTCCAGATTTCCATCTGCTCCCAAAGGGAATCTGCACTTTACTAATATTTAAAGGCAGCCCCCATGTTAATCTATGAGAGAGATATGCCTTGCAACAGTGAAAACTGAATTTAGCAGTATTTTACTGTTAGGATATGCAAAACACATCAGTACATGTCCCACCTTTAACATACACTGCACCCTGCCCATGTGGCTACCTAGACCTAACTTAGGGCTGCCTTACATGTAGAAAAATGGAAGGTTTAGGCCTGACAAGTTGGTACACTTGCAAGGTCGAATTCGCAGGTTAAACCTGCATGCTCAGACCTGCCCGCTGCAGGGGCAGGTCTGAGCCATGTTTACAGGGCTACTCATATGGGTGGCCCATCCAGTGCTGCAGGCCCATCATATATGCCAATCATGAAAAAAACAATCATCAATACAATTTACATAGGAGCAGTTGCACTTTAGCACAGGATAGCAGTGGTAAGGTGCCCAGAGTATGAAAAACGGCAAAAGAACAGTCCAGCATACATAAACAACCTGGGAAGGACGGCACTCCATGGGCGTTGAAAGCAAAGTAGTTTATTTACACACAGGAACGCGTTTCAGCGTCACCGCCTTTCTCAACCTGAAGATCGCCATCTTGGCTTCACTTATATATCATGTGATCATATTAAACAATCGCAAAGCGCAAATTCTTCTGAACTCAATTCCAAAACATTATATTGAGCAAATCACGATGAATCATAATAAATGTTACACTCTATAACACATGTCTGTCCACGTGACATGTTTACCTTAGGTATCTCTCATCGAAGCCGTCCTGGAATGAACACAATGATATTATAGAGCGTAACATCTATTATGATTCATTGTGATTTGTGCGATATAATGTTTTGGAACTGAGTTCAGAAGAATTTTCACTTTGCGATTGTTTAATGTGATCACATGATATAAAAGTGAAGCCAAGATGGCGATCTTCAGGTTGAGAAAGGAGGTGACACCGAAACGCGTTCCTGTGTGTAAATAAACTACTTTGCTTTCAATGCCCGTGGAGTGCCAACCTTCTGTATTGTGGGAAGAGAGTGTGGAATATTAGATGTGGTGGCGCGCGTAAGGTGACTGGCACCTTTGGCGTTTTGGTGCAGGAAGGACACGTCGTTCCGAAGTGCTCATGGATTTACCTTCCTGCCCCCGCTTTGAATTCGGAGATTCGTAGCGTTGCCGTTTCCAGGGGAAAGTCTGCTGCGGGGTCAGAGGACGCGTGAGTCGATAGTACGCTGGGATTAGGTAAGCGTTACCACAGTATATGCACAAGAAGCGGAGTCAGATGTCGCTACAAGGATTATATTTTATATTAATAGTTGAAAAGTGGCACAGGAGTGATTGACGGCAGTGATTTATTTTACATTAAAGAATTAAGATCGCTTCAGAAAAATGGCAAGCAAATCACAAAGTACATATGACATTAGAAAATTAAGAGCTGAATTAGCGTTTTCCAAAACAGCAACCGTGAAAAGTAATCAACAAAGATTTGAATGTGTGAGTGGAAGAATAGATCTTTATGGAACATTCAAAGAACTAGAGAGATTAAAAAAAGAGAATTAAACAAATAGTGGGAATGTGAATCTCTGAATAGATATTTGGAAGCAGATAGAGTCCCTAGAGGACTGTGGATTTTCATCATGCCCACATATGATGATCCTAATCCGGATATGTTGAAAGAATGGGCAGCTCATAATGCTCTCAGTTCGGCAGGAATGTTGAAAATATTAATTTAATATGCTCAGATAGACAGAGACAAGGTGATGGAAAAAATCGAGAGTGTTGTTAACGAAATTGAAACTTTTACAGACAAAAAGTTGGTTGATTCTTTAAACTCAGCAATGAAGGAACGGTTGTCTAAAATAGAGGAAGAAATCATACAGAAGAAAGCACGGAAATTTAATAGAGATAAAATTTATTATGAGACCGGACTGATTTACACATTTTTGAAAAAGTTTGATTATTGGAGGAGGCAAAAAGGGAGTGAGTCGCAAACTGAAATTATACATATAGAAATAAGAAAATCCAATGTTGATATCAGTGAAAGTTCTGACACTGATGTTGATGAATCGTTGCGTATGAAATCACACACCTCGTTGCAAGAAGAATTTGATTTTTTAAGGAAAGATCAAAGAACAAATCACAGACCATGGCGGGAGGAGGCAGATCAAGAGGAAGAGGCAGAGGAAGAAGAGACAAGGGGGTAAGAGAAGGGTATGTTGAAGAACAGGAGAAGATGACCCGGAGCAGCAAACGGTATTGACAGATGACAAGATTGTTCTTAATTTGTCCGATGTTGTATTGGAAGAAGAAGATTTAAGAAATTTGTCCTTGGGCCTCTCAATCTGCCAGCCTAATGGATTTGAGTATGAACAGAGTCGTATTGATCTGTTTCTATTCATAGGTAAATTTTAGTTGTTGAAAATCCATAAATTAAAGAGGAGGAAGATTCCACAAGGGACAGAGGCATTAGAATAAGAGAGTGACGTTAATGTCAATTTGATGAAAGACAACTTACTAATTGAGGATATCACCTTAATGAGAGAGTTATGGGAACTTGAAGAGAATGCAATGGAATCGATTGATGAGAAGCAAGTAATTGCGATATTGGAGTTGGAAGGTGTACGAACAGATAAGGAAGGTGGCTCAGGTCTTAAATCCAAATCTAAGACTGTTCTGGCCCCTAGTGGTGATCTAATTGACCAGTTCTCGGATGTAGTAATCAAAGGACTAAAAGCTCTTAGATCTAAAGAGACAAAGAAAATAACAAAGATCAAAAGCAGTTATCTTAAGACACTAGAAAAGTTATCCAAGAATCCTCAAATTGTGGTTAGAGGTTCGGATAAGGGAGGTAACATTGTGGTCTGGCCAATACAAGAGTACATAGAGGAAGCTTACAGACAATTGAATGATTCAGTCTGTTATATGAGAGTGGATATTAGACATGTGGAAAGTGTAAAGAGTAAATTTGACGTTGAACTTTTGCAATGGAGAGACAAAGGTCTTATCAGTGAAGAAGAATACGGGTTTTTAAAGGTTGATCATCCAAAATTGCCAGTGTTCAATTTGATACCGAAAATTCACAAAGATGCTATCAAGCCACCTGGGAGGCCTATGGTATCAATCAGAGGAAGCCTCTTTGAATTTGTGTCACAATATATAGACGCATTCTTATATCCGTTGGTGTGCAATTTATCATCTTATTTGAAAGATAGCACTGACTTTTTTTAAAGGATCTTTGATGTGAGCTGGGATGTAGATCTAATGCTGATGACGTTAGATGTTACAGCGTTATATACCAGTATACCGCATGACTTGGGCATCAATGCTATTGAGCATTTTTTGAGAGCAAGACCGATCAGTTTTTACCAACACAGTAAAATGTTAACAAATATGATCCAGTGGTGCCTTCAACATAATATGTTTTTCTTTAACAATGAAATTCTTTAACAAAAGTGCGGAACGGTGATGGGAACCTGTTTCGCACCAAGTTACGCTAACCTGTACATGAGGTGGTGGGAAGAGCAGGTATTAAATAATCCCCCCTTAGACAGATGGAATGAACATATTATTATGTGGCCTAGATATATAGATGACATTTTTATAATTTGGAAAGGTGACATCGCCACCGCTAAGAATTTTATTGATGATATCAGTGTCAATGATTGCAATCTTAAATTTACAGGGAAAGTACATGCACATGAAATTGAATTTTTGGATGTGAGTGTTAGGATAGAGAATAAAAAAAATTCTAGCTTTCGCGCTAAGAATTTTTCAATTCTATTAAGGACACGGAGGCGAGGATTATGCTTCTCTTTCCATGCTTTATTTATACACAGCAGCCAATGAACATCATGGAAAAACAAAAAACTACATGACCCAACATCAGCCATGACACGTGATGAACCATAGAGGAGGCAGCCTATAAAACGTAGAATCACACCAAGTCACTCCTCTTTCTTTGTCCAATTCAAAAGTCAAACCAAAAAATCAAAAACTTCAACGAAGAAACAAGAGTCTCAATCCGAAGCTTATGAACGAAAATCCTGAAAGGCAGATGAACTGGCATCTCACTTGACTGGAAGAATGAAATCGCGTCTGATCTCCTTACTTCCCATGATTTCCTAGAATAAATGAAAAAATCCAGGCCATAATAACTGAGTAACATCAGAAATACTTATATTACCAAACCAAAAAAGGGTGGGGAAGCACTATCGTACAATAATTTGCATATCATATCAACAGGTATAATAACATTCCAACATTATGTATATACAGTGCGGTGGGATAATCCTCGCCTCCGTGTCCTTAATAGAATTGAAAAATTCTTAGCGCGAAAGCTAGAATTTTTTTTATTCTATGTCAGGACCGGAGGCTCAGATTATGCTTGTTCAAAGCTGATTCACAACTACAGAGGCTATATCAACAATAGGTTTATAGTAAAAAGTTTTAAACGTAGAAGGAGAAGACCAATCTGCTGCCTTCAAAATGTCCTCTAAGCGGGAACCTAAAGCCAAAGACTTTGATGCCATAGCCCCTCTGGCAGAATGCGCACCAAACTTAAAAATATCAATACCTGCTTCACTCAGCAACCAACGCATCCACCTGGCGAGAGTGGCTGATGAAACAGGATGATATGGCTTAACCAGAGAAATTAGTAATTGACCCCCCAAATCAGAACGAAACTCTTCTGTACTTACCTCGTAAGCTTTAAGACATTGTACCACACAAAGCTTGGGGTTGTCCACAAAACATGGATAAGTCACTGATTTTAAATTGCATTTAGTTCTGCGGGAGATGGAAAAAACAACACCATCAGGAGAAAAAACTCTCCCCGACAAATCTAGAGCCCTAACATCTGACACTCTCTTACATGATATTAAACACAATAACATGGTGAGTTTAGCTTATAACTGTTTTCTAGACAAAAATCTATTAGCAGGCCAGGATTCTAAAAACTTAAGAACCACATTAACATCCCAAAGGGACGAATAACGTGGTCGTGGAGGGTTAGCTAATCTGATACCCCTCATTAATTTACACACCAGAGGGGACTCACCAATGGGATTACCTTCTACTGGTAAATGTCCTGCTGAAATAGCAGACCTGTAATTATTAATAGAACGGTATGCCAAACCTGATGCTGCTAAGGAGGAGAGGAAATTCAGGACCAGACAGATACCTGCTGAAGAAGGATCTGCACTCCTAGAACTACACCAAGCACCCCATCGCTTCCACGCCGAAGCGTATCTCTTGTGAGTGCTGGCGGACCAGGAACCTGCAATGAAATCGGAAGACTCCTGCGAAAGTCCTGGGATGACCCATCTCTGCCTGAAAGACGCCAGGCCATCAGGGACAACTTGCCTGCCAGAATCAACGGGTGAAATAAACCCTGAGGGTCCTGGAGGAGATTCTCTCGGAAGGGAAGTAGTATCGGATGATCGCAACTGAGTTCCATTGCTATCGGGAACCACGCTTGCGATCTCCAAAGGGGCGTCACTAGCACTAATTCCGCTTGCTGATGTCTGATCTGGGCCAAAACCCTGGGAATCATCAGGAAAGGAGGAAAAGCATAACTCAGCTCCTGAGACCAGTCCTGAAGAAACGCATCCATCCTCGATGCCTCCGGATCTGGTCTCCAACTGAAAAAACGTTTCATCTGCCGATTGAGGCGAGATGCAAACAGATCTATCGAAAAAGGACCCCATTTCGCAGACAGGGTCCGGAAAACTCTGGGATGTAACCTCCAGTCGTTGAAATCTCTCAGGTGACGCGAGTTCCAGTCTGCCACTAAGTTGCTGGTCCCCGGGAGGTACTCCGCTACCACTGAAATTCTGTGCTGAAGACAAAAGTGCCAGAATTCTTTGGCTATTTCTGCTAAAATGCGTGAACGAGTCCCCCCCAGCTTGTTGACATATCTCATTGCCGAGATATTGTCCATGCGAAGAAGAATGCAACAATTCGCTCTGATGGGAGAAAGACTCTTGATTGCAAATGCTCCTGCTAGGAGTTCCAAGCAATTTATGTGGAGATTCAACTCCGAGGATGACCATCTGCCTCCCGTGGACACTGAGCCGCACCGGGCTCCCCAGCCCCAACGACTGGCGTCGGACTCTATCACTACATCCGGGAGAGAGCTGAATATCGCCCTGCCGTTCCAGGCTTCCATATGATCGAGCCACCAATGCATCTCTGCACGAGACTCCTCCGACAACGGAACTTGGTCCGCATAGCTGAGACCCTTCTGAAGATGAGAAATCTTCAAACGCTGAAGGGCTCGGTAATGCAAGGGACCCGGAAAAATTGCCTGAATCGAAGAAGATAGCAGGCCCACCATGCGAGCAATCGCTCTTAAGGAAACAGTCTGAGTGGATAATAGAGACTTCAATTCCTTCTTGATAGACCGGATCTTCCCCAAAGGAAGAATCAGAAGAGATCGCAAAGAGTCTATCTGGAAACCCAGAAAGTCTATCTGATGCGATGGGGTCAGGACAGATTTCTGGGCATTGATTATGAAACCCAGACTCTGAAGAAGAGACACCGACCAATTGAGGTGATCCAACAGAAGATCTCGATCTTGAGCCATGATTAGGATGTCGTCTAGATAGACGATAAGTCTGACCCCTTGGGAGCGAAGATATTCTACTACTGGACGCATGACCTTCGTGAAACACCACGGGGCAGAGGACAGGCCAAAGGGAAGGACTTTGTACTCGTAACATTCGGCTCCCCAAAAGAACTGAAGGAACCTCTGGTGCGGAGGAAAAATAGGAATGGTCAAGTAAGCATCCTTTAGATCTAGGCGAACTAACCAGTCTTCCTCTTGGAGAACATCTCTTAGTAAATGAATCCCTTCCATTTTGAAATGACGATATAGCAAAAAACCGTTGAAGTCTTTTAAATTTAGAACTAGACGAGATCCGCCCCCTTTCTTTTCTACCAGAAAGACTGGACTGACAAAACCTGAAGGGTGACGAGGAGCTCTGATAACAGCCCCCTTCTTGAGTAGAGCTGTAATCTCTGCGGAAATGAGATCGTGCTCTTGATGGGAAAAATACCCCTGCCTGGGAAGGCATGTTTGATGAGGAGTCTCGTAGAATTCTAGTTTGAACCCCTGAACGGTCTCTAAGACCCAAGCATCGGCTGAGATAAGATGCCAATTCTCTAGAAAACTCTGAGTTCTGCCCCCCAACATTACTTTTGAACTCACAATCAGGCTCACCTGTGGCTCCCGAGTCCTGGGAGAAAGATTGTTGTCCTTTTGCTCTTCCTCTGCGGAATCTGCCTCGACCATATCTAGGTCTTGATGGGTAGAAGGTGGATGAGGAATCGTAACCCTGGGAACCCCCTCTTCCTTGTTGGAAGGATCCACGGTAGGGGCTTTGCTGATTGAAACGGCCGAAGGCACGCCCTCTGTAGCGTCCGGCCCCACGAAAAAGTGGACGCAGCACTCTCCGAATGGATCCCTGTGCCTTGTCCAGACTGGCATAGGTGGATACGAACTTCGCCAGTTCCTTCATGAAAGGAGAACCAAAAAGTAGGCCCTGAGCCACGGGCCCAGATTCTGATGCAGCTAGGTCTGCCAGTTTGGGGTTTAGTTTCATCAAGACCGATCTGCGTCGTTCAGACGAAATAGCACAATTAGCATTGCCCAAGAAACATAGCGCCCTCTGTGCCCAACCAACTAGAATATCCGGGTTAATGGGATCCCCCGATTCCTTGGCCTGAAAGGCCAATTCCAGAATTTTTGTTAGTGGTCCAGAAACATCGAAAAGTTTGTCCTGACATCCACGCCAGGCGCGATCGATACCCTTTTTCGGATCCTTGGCTGATTTTTTGAGGAACGTAACAAGGGTAGGATCTAATTCTGGAGTCTCTGTGACTTTGGAGGGAAAGTCAGGTCTGGGGCACTCAGATCTTAGCCTAGATCGAATATCTTTATCAAACCCGTGCCTTATGCGTGCTTCAACATAGTCCGCCACCTCCGGGGGCGGCAACCACAGAGAGGATCTGGGGTGCACGATGTCTTCCGGCTCGAAAGTCAACACCTTCGGGGTAGGAGCCTCTTGGTGGTGGGCTTTCTTCTTGCGCTTACGTGGAGGAGCATCCTCCTGCTCTGAAGAATGACCGGATGAAGCGGAAGAAGATGCAGGAGCATCCACCGCTTTCTTTAGCGATCCCGCATTGTAATCGTGCTCCCTAGCCATATTCCTCAGGAGGGATTGGAAATCTGCAGCATGCGGATTAGGGATTTGTTTTGCAGATTGAGAGTCTGCCGAAAAAGACGGTTCTCCCATGGGGAGGGTGCCCGCGGGTGCTGACCAGGCTTGCTGGTCAACCAAACCCAAGAGATGATGCTTAATGGGTTGAATGGCCTGAACTAAGGCCTGATTGACTGAATGGCGCATCCCTGCGTCTAGCGCATACACCAAATCCTGGTCAAAAGAACCAGTATTATCCTCAAAATAGTATAAGTCCTCTGCTTGGTCATCATAACCAGCCATACTGAACACAGTAAATAGGTAGCTCCCGAGGAGCAGTATAATCAATCCACAACAATTCAAGGCAATACAAATTTTTTAAAACTTTTTAGATGTGGAGGGAGTTGCCCAATGGGGATTAATGTCCTTGAAACCAGGCCCAGCCTGAATAGAAATTATTTCAACCCCAGCGTCCAAGCACTGGGGCGTAGTGGGAGCTGAGCCGATGGAGATGTCAATAATCTGGGCCAAAGTGCAATAGCACCTGAGATACAAGGCAGAGCCTCTCAAATAATAAACCTCTAGCCGAGGGTTAACTGGCGCAGATGCGCTAATTGCTGATGAGGCAGAGCCTCTGTAAAGCCCTTAAAGGGGAACTGAAAAACAAAAAAATTAATTAATTTAATTGAACACGCGCTCAGGAAGCGCGTTGAAATACCAGAAGCTGGAGCGAGAGAAAACTATGTGCCCAATGCTCAATAGAGCATGAACTAATCGCAATTACGCCCCGAACGCATTGAAATACCAGAAGCTGGAGCGAGAGAAAACTATGTGCCCAATGCTCAATAGAGCATGAACTAATCGCAATTACGCCCCGAACGAATAAACCTCTAGCCGAGGGTTAACTGGCGCAGATGCGCTAATTGCTGATGAGGCAGAGCCTCTGTAAAGCCCTTAAAGGGGAACTGAAAAACGAAAAAAGAAATTAATTTAATTGAACACGCGCTCAGGAAGCGCGTTGAAATACCAGAAGCTGGAGCGAGAGAAAACTATGTGCCCAATGCTCAATAGAGCATGAACTAATCGCAATTACGCCCCGAACGAGCGTTGAAGGGCGAGGCAAGTGCTCGGCAGAAGCGGTGGAAGCCGGCGCTGAGCCGATCTATTGATTTCTTCACGCTCCGCCGAGCGTGAATTAAGATAAAACTAAACGAGCGCTGAAAAATATTCGAGGCCCCGGGGGAGGGAAAATCACGCTCGAGGCAAGCGCTCGGCAGGAGCGCTGGAAGCCGGAGCTGGGCAAAGCTATTGATTTCTTCACGCTCCGACGAGCGTAAATTAAGCTAAACCCAAACGCTCAAAGCGAGCGTTCAACAAAAAAACAGCAGAGTCGAGGCCGTGCGGGAAGACAAAGAGAGGTCTCGCACGCGCGCAGAAGAAAGGATAAAGTCAGATCTACGTGGGATCATAAAACGCGCTCACGGCAAGCGCGGCTCGTAAAATAAACTTTTTTAACACTAGAAGGGGAACATCTCCACGGCAGTAATTAGGACCGCGCAAAGCGCGAGTCCTGCTCCCTACTCCCACTCCACTTAGTAAAAAGCGCAACAGTGCGCTTATAAGGAGGGGAAAAGCCCGCTCCTAACATTACTTAACATCATAACAGTAAACAAAATCACACTTATCTGGCTGCGAAGCAGCAAAGAAAGAGGGGTGACTTGGTGTGATTCTACGTTTTATAGGCTGCCTCCTCTATGGTTCATCACGTGTCATGGTTGATGTTGGGTCATGTAGTTTTTTGTTTTTCCATGATGTTCATTGGCTGCTGTGTATAAATAAAGCATGGAAAGAGAAGCATAATCTGAGCCTCCGGTCCTGACATAGAATAATAAAATTGAGACGACTGTGTTCAGAAAACCTACTGCAGGGAATAGCATTTTACATGCGACAAGTTTCCATCCCAACCTCTGAAAGATAGTATTCCTTTAGGAGAACTATTAAGTGCTAAGAGAATTTGCAGTACGGAAACCAACTTCAATGGTGTTCAGGAAGAAATGATGATGAGATTACAAAGGAGAGGCTATTCAAATGTAACACTTGAAAGAGTTAGTAGAAAAGTGAAATCTCGATCTAGAGATGCTCTCCTCTTTGTCACACATGAGAATAAAAACAACAATGAAAACAAGAACAAAAAATGGGAGAAAGGAGCAGATAGTATGAGGTTTATAACAACTTACAATACTGCACATATACAGATGAGAAATATTTTGCAAAAACACTGGCACATGTTGAAGAGTGATCCAGTAATAGGTGAGGACATAGTTAATAAGCCACAGTTAACCTACAGAAAAGGTAAATCCATGAAAGACATGTTGGTGATTAGTGATGTGAGACAGCAAACCACCAACAAAAAGTGGCTCAACACCAAAGATGGTTTCTATAAGTGCTCAAGATGTAAGGCTTGCAGGAATGGTGAGAATATTAAAGCTGTTACATTGGGAGATAAAACAGTCCATACTATCAAAGGAAGGTATACTGTAAAAGTGATTTTGTAGTATATATCCTTAAATGTAGTTGTTCGAAAATGTATGTAGGTAGTACTAAACTTCAGGTTCATAAACGGATTCTTCAACATCTGAGGGCCATCCAAAATAGAGATGATACCTATCCCGTTGCTCGCCATATGCATGACTTCCACGGAGGTAAAGTGGAAGAATTAAGGTATAGTGTTATAGATGGAATAGTTAAGGACATCAGAGGTGGTGACAGGGAAAAGAAATTACGCAAGTTGGAATCGAGATATATACTAGCATTGGATACTAAGGAACCTAATAGGTTGAACAGTAGTGAAGAATTATACATTCATCTTCACTAGTTTACAAACAGAGTAGATCTAACAACAGTGATTCATTTCTTTGGGGTCAATTGATTACGGACTTATGACCTATTTTGTAGTTTGTATTTTTACAGGATGTAGTAATGTGTATTTTACACGTTGATATCGGCATATGTTTCATTTTGTAGCATATGATCAACTAATTAGATGGATTGATTGTTGTGTATTTTACGATAATATAGCATGACAAGGTGTAATACATATGATTGATACTGACATGCTTTATGTTACAATGTGTGCTTAAGTAAGCCAAAAATATTGATTGAATATGCTTTAACTATCGATCGTTAAGATCGAATTGCCGGTGTATCAAATTATTTTGTCTGCTATTCCTTTGAGGCAGTAGATTAATTCGATTTTAGGTCCATAGTCATCGTTGTGTTCATTCCCAGACGGCTCCGAAGAGAGATACCTAAGGTAAACATGTCATGCGGATAGACATGTATTATAGAGCGTAACATCTATTGTGATTCATCGTGATTTGTTCGATATAATGTTTTGAAATTGAGTTCAGAAGAATTTGCGCTTTGCGATTGTTTAATGTGATCACATGATATATAAGTGAAGCCAAGATGGCGATCTTCAGGTTGAGAAAGGCGGTGATGCCGAAACGCGTTCCTGTGTGTAAATAATCTACTTTGCTTTCAACGCTCGTGGACTGCCGTCCTTCCTTATTGTGGGAAGAGAGTCTGGAATATTAGACGTGGTGGCGCGTGTCCGGTGACTGGTACCTTTGGTGTTTTGGTGCAGGAAGGACACGCCATTCCGAAGTGCTTATATATATATATACATATATATATATATATATATAATTTATTTATTCCTGCAACATCATTCCAGTAGATTACTACTATCAGACATGTCCATATCATGTGACAAAATCAGCGCACTCTGGACATTCCGATCTCGAGCCTTCATACTTTTGATTTATGGGGATGAAAGGTATGTTTAAGGTCATTAAATTGGGTGAATTTAAACTGCATGTACGCTAAACTCCTCACCCACTTGTTATCCGAGATCGGGTTATTCAACTGCGTTTCCCATTTCAATTTAAAATAGTTTTTATCTTGCATATAAATTTGAAGCAATGTAGTATACAGTTTGGAGATGGCTTTTGTGTTTTTTTCCCCTCAGTAAGTGGCAAGTGAAAGGCATCTGTTATCAATGGTTCGGACTCCTCTGTGCTCCATGTCTGCATTAACGCTCTTGTAATAGGTGCCTCATTTATATGGGAGTCCATTGTCTCACAGGAGTTTTCCTCATGCAAACTGGTACATTTCCTTGTTTAACTCTTCCAGTGTCAGAGTGATCTATGGTGATTGATGCTGTTCTACAGTAAAGATCTTCAGAGGTATCCATTCCAGGTAAGATTGTACCAGACATGTCTGCCTACCTGGAATATGATCATAAGGGTGTGTCTAATATTTGGTAAAAACATCAATAGTCTGCTGCCTATTCTGGATTGTAACCAACACATGAGGGCTCTGTATTTCCTGAGAGGGGTAGGTTTGGAACTTCTACAGTTCTTAAAGTAAAACGTGTAGTGCCATTGTCAACCAGAAAACACACAGGTGGGGGCATCCACCTCACTATGTATTAGGACTGCAGCAGCCCGGCCAACATTTTACCCACTCCATCACCCGCTGCATTTTTCCTCATTATATATCACTTATCAAAGTTAGAGATTCTGAGGGCTAGTTAAGTGCCAGCTCATTGCGTTTATTTCTTGCCTCAATTAATTTTTGGGCTCCCATCTGGTTTACGGGTATAATGTTCAGGCATGCAGAAGTACAAATATTTATCAGGCATGATTTTGTAATTACCTTGTTTTGAACCAGGACATAGCTGTCAGAATACTGTTTGACTAAATGTCTTCCACAAAAAATTTCCTGATCAAACTTAATATTAGAAAATCACTACTCGATGGTATGAGATTTCTGTAAACGATATCTAGGCAAATATATTCATGTCAGACAATATTTTTGTAAACGGTAACCTGACATACCACATACACAGACTGCTCGGCCTCTTTCCGCCATCCCTGCCTTCGGCTCTTCCCAGAGCTGCTAGCAGCCTCTCCTCAGCCCACCAGGGACCAGGCAAGATGGATACTCCTCGCAGAGAAAACTTTAGTTTGAAGAAAACATATTTCGCATGTTTATTTTTCAAGAACAATATGTTTCAGAGTTGTCAACTATTTCTGGATCTAAATCTTAAGAAGCCTATTTAATTTGTTTATTTTGCTCTCCCAGTCGTCCAATTTTAGATAGCTGTTTATCAGCTGTCTGTCTGCTCAAGAGTTTTTTCAATTTCCAAACTGTGAAATTCGTGGGTGCCTGTTTTTTTGCAATCCATCTGTTCTTTGGTTCTTATATGGTTGAGGTAATCCCTGAAAGAGGCGAATCGCGCTGTTCCTAAAACAATATCGAGGGATTTGTGTTGTTTTGAATATATCTCTTTTAATAGGGTGGTTTTGTGGTTCATCCCCACACCAAAAATCATGGCTGACCATAGTTTTTATCACAAAACCTCAGTCATGTGGAGTTTTTGGGCTACCCGTAGTTTAAAGAGCAGCCGATTTTTCCAAAGCCTCTATGGTCCTGTAATTCTCTCGCGAGATTAGTTCACACTAGTAACTCCTGAGCTTTTGCCATGGAGGTGCATACTTTACTCAGCCTTTCCTAAAGGACAACTCAACACAAATTGCATTTACCTAAATAACTCACCCAGGGCCGGATTTAGGGTGGTGCAATCGGTGCAGCCGCACCTGGCACTGAACTCTGGGGAAGAACACTAGATATAGAAATATCTAAGGGAAACGGTCTTTACAACGCAGGCCGTAACCACTCAAGCCTTACCGCGCTTCCTTGAACCACGCATGTGCCTGACAAGGCACCATGCATTTGCGTGGTTCAGACACACAGGAGGAACAGACGGAAGAGGAACGCGGCGGCCGGGTATATAAGACTGGGGCGCCTGGGGGGATTTTTAAGGACAGGGTGGGGTAGGTTTTAGAGTTCAGAGAGTGAGTTGGGGTGTCAGGGTAGTTTTCAGGATGGGTGGGGTAGGTTTTAGGATTCAGGGCGGGGCAGGAGGTCAAGTTAGTTTTTAGGACAGGGTGGGGTAGGCTTTAGGGTTCACGGGTCTCAGTGGTTTTTAGGGCAGGGCAGTATAGTTTTAGGACAAGGAGGAGTAGGTTTTAGGGTTTGGGGTGGGGGGTCAGGTAGTTTTGGGGACAGGGCAGGGTAGGTTTTTGGGTTTAGGGTGGGGCAGGGGTTCAGGCTTGTTTTTAGGACAGGGTGGGGTAGGTTTTAGGGTTTAGGGCAAGGGTAGATAGTAGGGTAGTTTTTAGGACAGGGTGGGGGAATTTTTAGGGCCGGGAAAGGGGGCCGGAGTAGTGTTTAGGACAGAATGGGGTAGGCTTTAGGGTTCACGAGTCGCAGTGGTTTTTAGGGCAGGGCAGTATTGTTTTAGGACAGGGAGAGGTAGGTTTTAGGGTTTGGGGTGGGGGTCAGGTTAGTTTTGGGGACAAGGCAGGGTAGGTTTTAGGGTTTAGGGCGGGGCAGGGGTTCAGGGTAGTTTTTAGGACAGGGTGGAGTAGGTTTTAGGGTTTAAGGCAGGGGTGGGTAGTAGGGTAGGACAGGGTGGGGGAATTTTTAGGGCAGGGTAGGTTTTAGGGCCGGGGAAGGGGGCCGGGGTATTGTTTAGGACAGATTGGGGGAGTTATTAGGTCAGGATAGGGTGTTAGGGTTTAGGGCGGGTGGGGGAACAGGGACATTTTTAGGATAGGATGAAGTAGGTTAAGGGCGGGGGTAGGGGGTCATTTCTAGGACAGGGAGGTCGTTTTTAGGACAGGGTTGGTTTTAGGGTTTAGGGCACGGGGTTGAGGTAGTTTTTAGGACAGGGCAGGAACGGTTTTAGGACAGGGCAGAGTAGGTTTTAGGGTTTAGGATGCAGTAGCTTTTAGGACACAGCAGGGTAGGGTAGATTTTAGGACAGGGTGGAGTAGTTTTTAGGACAGGGTCGGTTTTAGGGTTGAGGGTTGCTAGTTTTTGGGACAAGGTGGGGTAGGTTTTAGGACAGGGCAGGGTAGCTTTTAGGGTTTAGGGCAGAGTGTCGGTAATTTTTAGGACAGAGTGGGTCATTTTTAGGACAGGGTAGGTTTTAGGATGGGGCTGGTAGTTTCAAGGACAGGGTGAGGTAGTTTTAGGGTTTAGGGTGGGGGTAAGGGGTCAGGGTAGTTTTTAGGACAGGGTTTTGGAAGTTTTTAGGACAGGGTTTTGGAAGTTTTTAGGACAGGGTAGGTTTTATGGTTTAGGGTGGGGGTCAGAGTAGTTTTTAGGGCAGGGTAGGTTTTAGGGTTTAGGGCAGGGGGTTGGTGTAATTCTTAGGACAAGGTGGGGGAGTTTTTAGGACAAGGTAGGTTTTAGGGTTTAGGGCGCAATGTGGGTTGGGTTAGGTTTTAGAACAAGGGGGGGTAGGTTATTGGGTTCAGGGCGGTGGGTCGCGTCGTTTTTAGGACAGGGTGGGGTAAGTTTTAGGACAGGGTACATTTTAGGGTTTGGGGCTGGGGTTGGGTAGTTTATAGAACAGGGCAGGGTAGCTTTTAGGGTTTAGGGCAGAGTGTCGGTAATTTGTAGGACAGGGTGGGTAATTTTATGGACAGGATAGGTTGTAGGATGGGGCTGGTAGTTTCAAGGACAGGGTGAGGTAGTTTTAGGGTTTAGGGTGGGGGTAAGGGGTCAGGGTAGTTTTTAGGACAGGGTTTTGGAAGTTTTTAGGGCAGGGTAGGTTTTATGGTTTAGGGTGGAGGTGAGAGTATTTTTTATGGCAGGGTAGGTTTTAGGGTTTAGGGCAGGGGGTTGGTGTAATTCTTAGGACAAGGTGGGGGAGTTTTTAGGACAATTTAGGTTTTAAGGTTTAGGGCGAAGTGGGGGTTGGGTTAGTTTTTAGAACAAGGTGGGGTAGGTTATTGGGTTAAGGGCGGTGGGTCGGGTCCTTTTTAGGACAGGGTGCGGTAAGTTTTAGGACAGGGTACATTTTAGGGTTTGGGGCTGGGGTTGGGTAGTTTTTAGGCATGGTGGGGTATGTTTTAGGACAGGGCAAGGTAGGTTTTAAGATTTAGGATGGGGTCGTTTTTAGGACCGGGCAGGGTAGGATTTAAGTTTTAGGGTGGAGAGGTAGGGTAGTTTTTAGGACAGGGTAGGTTTTAGAGTTTAGGTCAGGGGGTCGGGGTCGTTTTTAGGACAGGGCGGGTATGTTTTGGGACACTGCAGAGTAGTTTTTATGGGGGTGGGGGTTGGAGTAGTTTTTAGGATGGGGGTAGGTTTTAGTTTTCAGGGTAGGTTTTAGGATTTAAGGCGGAGGGGGTTGAAGGGGGGTTGTATCATGCAACCACGCATGGCGTTACTAAATATTCCTTTAAAAAGGATGCCTTTACAATTAAATTCGTTGTAAAGGCATGCGTGGTAAAGGCATGCATGGTTAAGACGCAGTTGAGTTTCTGACTGCGTAGTTAAACCAGGCGTGGTTCTGTTATTTGTGGTTCTGTCATACAACCCCACGTTTGCGTCTTTTTACGCAAATGTGGCATTAGGGTGTCATTTTCCACAGACCATATTTACAAAGTGGTGCAGTGCAAGCATTGCGACACTTTGTAAACCCTTGCACCACATTATGCCTGCACCAGGGATAATGTATGCAAGGGGTGGGGGTTCCTACGTGGGGAGGCTCAGAAAAATGGCACTGTGAAATTTACTAGATTTCAATGCACCATTTTTAGCATTATTATTAATGAATGCTCAAACCAGGTGTTAGGATGACGTTTCCATTGAAAACAATAGGCCTCCATGTGCGTTGCTGCATTAGCGCCAAATTCCGCAAAGCGTCTCAATAGCACCATAAATTATGACTCTAAAGTGGACATGACCACCATGATGCACCATATAGTAACTATGGCGCACACGTAGTGTTGTTAAGGAGATACAGAGAGGCACTAGAAAAGTGGTACATCATGAATGATGCAGCACTTTTCCATAAATATGCCCCATGGTGTCCAGCGTTTTCAGGCAACAAAAAAATGCCAAAATAACTTGAGTGAATTATGTTTCTGCTGGAGAGAGATCTGGAGTTTAGTCTGGTGGCAGTTTTGACTCAAGTATTACAGAGGGACAATATACCTGTTGCAAAGAACGTGTGCCATGAGGATCACAGAACTGTATTCAAGTGGATAGCTCAGTAGGTAACTGCTTTTATCACAGAGATCCTTTTGGTACTTGCAGTTCATAAATTGCATCCTCATTTAGCACAGTGACCTCTGAACTGTCATCAAAGAGCTGTATGCAAAATGCACCCAATAGATCAGAAAGTTATGTTTTTTCAAAGTCTTTAATTATCCTAATGCTGCTGAAAAGGGTTCTTGTGACAGAGGGGCTATGCAAAGTTTAGAAGCTGTTGAAGAAAATCCGTGGGGAAGGAGGTCATTGGGGGGGGGGGGGGTGCACCCAAAAAGTTTATCCCACTGGATGGCCCAGCTCTAAAGCCAGCCCTGAACTCAAGTTCCTATTTTTTTTTTACAAAAGCTTAACATTCATGACATTTGCAACCTTTCAGCATTTTTCATTGCTTTTGGAAGACCTATCTGAAATTTGTAAGAAAGAAAATGTTGTCTCTTCGACAGTCCACTAAACCTGGCACACACTACCATTCCCAGCCAGAACTAAGAGCTGCACACAGCTGTGAAAGCTCCAGGCCCGCCATAGATTTGATAGGGCTTGAGTAACAAACTTCATGCATGTTCAAACCAGGAATCTCTTGCAGAGATTAGTAGGGAAGTGGTCATTTTTTCAGAGAATTGGTAAAACGTCACATAATGTGAAGACAAATCTGCAGGTAAACTTCAGGGCTGTCCCCAAAGTATTCTTTGGAAAATAACTTATCAAATGATGCATTTAACAGTTATCGTGTCAGGAAGAGTGGTCAAAATGGATCGGATCTGAAGACAACCTTACAGGCTCCTAGAGTGGTTAAACGTTGGTATTTCCCACCGAAATATTACACCTCACTGGGTCAGAAACACTTACCTAAACTGTAAAGAGGGTAAAAACAACTTTACATAACCAGGGGTATACCCACAATGAATTTTGCTAGATTACGCAGATTAAGTAATGACAGAATACTAACAGATTTGAACTGTATTTGATTCAGAGACTTTTACAGAGTTTTTTTGTTGCATAACCAGTACCCTCTCAAAATACATTACACATTTGTTTCTTGGGAATAATGCACCTTCGACAGGCTTACATTTAAGTACTGAAGAAAACAAAAAGTGGAATGCTTGAATTAATCACAGGGACTGTTGATTACTCTGGGTCACCTTCCAATCTGTCATATTGTCTCCTTCTACACCACTCCAGCCATAACCACCCTCATGTAAATTAGGTTTGGTCCTGCTTCAATAGGAAACTTTCAGTTTGATTAGCCAGGCCAGGTCCCTTCTGAATGGGAAACAAGCAACATACAACATGCTGCAGCACATTTGGGTCTCCTCAGCTAGGTGCAACTTGATTCCTACGGCGTAGTAAGTATAGGACCAATGTCACACTTAGGGAATGGCCCGAAGAAGCAAAACGGTGAAGTGTCTAATGCTAGAATAAATCTTCACAACTGGTAGTTATTCTGGGGCACATTCCATTCAGTCGTTTCTTACTGTGTCACTGCAGACAAGGACCATCCTGAACAGGTCAGGCTTGGTCCAATTCCAATAGGAGCAGTGGAGCCTGAACTGCCAGGCAGGGTACCATCTGAATAGGATATAATCAGCTTGATTCCTATTTCAAGTTGGGTCCAGGTTAATATGCCACCTTATTTTCCCACATGGCTGGGGATTTTAAAAGTAGCATTTTACAAGTTTTTGTATGTCATCCAAATGGGGCAATAACCTGGCCTAAAAGGGATACATAGTGTCCATATTTTAATGAGCAGACAGGGTCTTTTGAGGTAAGATTTAGGGCGTTAGAATGATTTTGATGCAAAAGATGTGAATTCGGTTTGATTGTGCACAGCGGTTAATTTGAAGTTATTTTTTCCTCCACAGTGCTGAAGATTTAGGATTATAATATTGAGCCAACTCATCATTTTACATTAAAACCAATTAAACGAATTCTAGTGCATGTACATAGTACACTTTGAATAGCAGAATACTTTTTTGGGCGAATGCCACCTTTCACATTTTTTAGCTGCAAATCAAAGATTGCAACAAGGAGGTCAACTAGATCAATTACCCTAATTACGATTCCTTCCTTATGAAATAGTAACTGTGTGAGTGGTGGGATGAGGTACTATGAGGACCAGTAAATGGAGGATGACGGATAGGGTAGCGTGTAGAAACGTTGTTGATGGTGCATGATGGATAGTGAGAGGGCACATGGCACAAAGTATGATGGAGTAATGTAAGATGGAATGTGAATGGGGTATCAAACAAGGATTTTCCCTCAAGAATAGAAGGGAAGGCTTCACAATGGTGTCGGTGGAAGTGAAGTGGGATGTAAATAGTGAGCATCAAGGCAGGCTGTTAGTGTGAGGAACAAATGTAAGGATGTTAATGGGCAGGACATACAGCTCATGTCCTAGCTTTTGAGTTATCCCAACAACAAGAACATGAAGTAATAGACAACATTTCGCCTATGATGTGTTGGAAAGTGGGGACATTACAGTAAGTGAGCAGGAGAGTCTTGAGACATGTAGGGGCAGATTTACTATTCTTTCACGCAGTGCAGGACAGCAAGCAAAGCTGCTGTGCTGCGTTGCATGAACGGGAGAGAGCAGATAGTCTGCACATTTACAAATTGAGAATTTCAGCTTTCTCCTTGTCTATCGGACACTGTACTGCCCAGCACCAATGCAGACATCCTTACACTGTAGTTAGGGGAGGGCATAACTGGCATAATTTTCTCTACTGTAGTTATTCATAATTACAGCAACTTGTAATTATGCGTAATTGTGTGAGATGCGTAATCCGACATTCAGCTCTATCTGCATAGTGCAAAATGCACCCTTGCGTCCAGAATGGGCCCAAGCAAGGATTTTGTGCTAAGAAATAGCACAATTCTACAGCAGCTGCTCAGTCTCTCTTAGTTTGTTGTTCCAGTGCTCCTGCACTAAGATTTGTGCTGCAAATTACTTAAATACTCAGGCTGGCTTGACTACATACTTTTGTAATTTTGTATCACAAGAGTAATGCGTAATTACTGAACTTACTCTAATTACTCTGGGATAATTCAAATTTCTTCCAAGCCTAACCATAGTGCAAGGGTGCCTGTGTTTCAGGCATGATTGTTTTTCTGCAGAAAAGGACACCTTCCTACACAAAAACAATAGAGGCATTTTCCTCCTTCTATGTGTGCTTTAGAATGTAGCACAGGTGGAAAGAGGAAATAATGAGATGCAATTAAGATATTTCTCCTCATTATGCTGCCCTTGGGAAGGCATAGCATTTCGACTCATTCTGGGAATGCACCAAAATCCATGGATAGATGCATGGGAACACCCAGTGCTTAATTTGTAAATAAAAACGTGCTGGTGCCCAAAGCCCTCCTCTTAAACACGTGTCTGCTGCATTTAAATGTGCGAGCACAGAATACTGAGGCAGCCTACTCCTGAAGCCATCTCAAGCCTTTTCAATCAATTTAAAGCTAATTCCTGCCCCTTCAGCTCACCCTTGCAGCTTTCTGCTTTCTACCTTTGTGACACTTTTTCGTTTTTCTCTTCCTCCGTCTTTCCCATATGTGTTTTTTGCTTGCAGCAAATGCTTGAGGCAGAAGACTAAGTGCTAGCCCTCAAAAATAAGTGCTGGTGTTAAGCACCAGAAACAACAAGTACAAAGTAAGCAAAGGGAACACTCATTCTCCACCGATGGAACACCTTCTAAGCTCAACTGTTACATAACACAGAGCAAACAGCTGTGTTGTGTTACATTTCTTCACCAAGCCATGCAAGGCCCTGCACATCAGACCTTGTGTGGCTTTGTAAATACCAAATAAACTTCTGAGTTGGCCCTCATCACCTAGTGTGAGACAAAGGTGACAAATATCTTAGTAAATCTAGGCTAAGAGATATTTTAGCAAGATGGCAGGAGAGGATTGGTCTTATTTTTGGTGTGGAAGTGGAACAGGGATATACTGTTAGGGATTGTGGTGCATTGTGGTGAACTGGAAGAGACATTAGACATTGAGGTGGGATGTGGAAAAGAGTGTTAATTGTATGTCAACAAAGGGAGTCAGCCAGACAATGGAATGTGCTGTGGCATGAGGAAAACATACTGATATCCTTATGGTGAGAGAGTGGAGAGGGACACAAGATGTGGCTAGTGTGTGGGAAAAGAATATCCTACCAACAGGAGAGAAGGGAGAGACATTGATTAAGAGTTATGTGGTACTAGAAATAGAAAGTCAGAAACAACATAGTTTCAATAGAGGCATGCATCTACAGGTAACCCTCTACTTCTTCAGGGAGGTCATTAAGAGTGTTAATAATGCAGAAGTTACATTTAATTAGCTCCACAAGAATAACATTAATGCTTCTCCTCCATATTCCTGTTGACTTAGGATGCTTGGAGTGATCAAAAAGGACAGCTGCACTTGGATTCCCAGCAGGACTACCAGCTTCTGGAAGCCCATAAGAAGGAAGATGGACTATATTTGATCTTCAAGCGAGCGTTTAGCACATGTGACCCCCAAGACTACCTTATTGAGGTACTCTCTCTTTATGTAACATCACTTCTGAAGGAAACAAGAGGCCGCTGGTTCTAGACAAAATGATTGCAGTTATTGTTGCTTGCCTGTGAATAGCCAATGAGCAAAGCTCTTGATATTTTTTAATTAGCTGGAATTTGGATCCTAAGTGGATTTTATTCCAAATGTGTCCACAATTAGTACTTAATTTTAACTCTCTCCAGGAGGGCAGTAGTGTTTCTATTGTAATAAAGTGATCACATACCGATATGCTTGGCAAGTTCTCACATTGCGACTGCAACTGTGTGCAGAATTCACTTACAAAAGCAAAAACATGTTTACATGTGTGGAAACCCATTTGAACAGTTTTTAAAAAAAAAATTATAACTACTTGGCAGGACAATCTTACAAAGATCTCTATGATTATTTTAGGTTGTAGGAAATACTTGGGCTGGGGTGAAATTTTAACTAAGGATAAAAAAAAAAAATGCACAAAGTTTGCACTACCCATAATTTCAGTAATTCCTTAAAATGTTTATTACATGACTTCACATAATCTGCAACAACTGGAGAGTGACTAAAGCAGAAAGTGCCTTGTGGGAATGATTAATATGGAGAAGAGGGAAATTAACCAGTCTCTTGCTGGTATTATGTGTGACTGTTGGAAATGAGGTTTACCCTCAGATACAAAAGACATGTAAGATACTGGAAAACACATTTTGTGCTATATGTGTGATTTGATACAATGTCCCTTAATTGCCTAAAAGTTTTTTGGGGAAAATGTGCAATTTTACTCCAGAAGGGTACGTTTAGGTGAACCTTCGATGTCTTACAGCAATGATTTTACCGCTTCAGTGAAAGGAAAATATTTGTATGGTAATCATTGTATCATCGATTTGCAATCGATATCCGTGCATTATGATGTTTTGTTCATCCTACACTGTGTTTAGCTAGTCTACCACTCGTATGTGACCATTCTACACTCACTGGTTTTGTCCTCTGCAAATAATACATTTCAAACAACAAGTAAGTAAATAGTGCTGTATCACTTGACAGAAGTAGGTGAACAAATTGAGGTAGACAAGAATATTATCAAGTTCTAGCTGGGATCCTGTAAATAGCTGTACTTTTGTTTTTTTGTTTAACAGAAATATTATTATAATTTCATAAAACAGTACAGATAATTAATCACAACCATAGAAATTGGTACAAATTAAGATTTCAATATTCAAGTGTTTATTTGAGAATAAATAGCATATTTATTGAGTCATAGAAAAAAGAAGAAAAAGAAGCAAGCAAAAGGAAGAGAAATACAAAGAGAAGGGTGTATAGAAAATAAGAGGAGAGAATAGAAAGGAAATAAATTATGAGTGCAGGGATAGAAAGTTATTGTAAGGTAGCCAGTCTAAATCAGACTTAAGATTTAGACTTTAGAATTTGGCTGACAGGTTACTCCGTCACAAATGTGACGTATATCCTGTCTGTCATATTGCAATCTCCATAGGCTATCATAGAAAAAAAGATTCTTTTATTCAGCATAAACACCATAAAAGCGCAAGACAATAAATACAAATTATATAGTACCACAAAAGGTTATTCTAATATACAATTCTAACCTCGTCAGTGATCTTAATTCATAACAATTCACATTTAAAATAACCCTTTAAAAAGGCTCATTTACCTATCATTCGCCTCTTTGCCATAAGATTTATAGACTTTATTATAGATTTGCCTAGAGCAAACCCGGCCTAACCCACAAATTACTAATAAATATCTTAAGATTTAAATATAACCGGTTGGTCTAAATAAAATGACACATGCTTTTACATTAAAATAATCTAGCAACAATTAACTAAATAAATGGAGATAGAAGCTTAAACTCCTGCATCTAAGTCTGCGATTTCATCATAGTTTACAATACGCTTATAATCAAATATTAGATAGAAATTTACCCTTATAACAGACCTTTACATTGTTATAGCCTGCCTACTACACTTTTACACTTTATGACTGCCAAGAGGGTCCTTACAAGACATCTCGTATTTCAACTAAGAATCGGGCTAATATGCAAGCCACTTTCAGAAATCTCATGTCTACCAGAAGGTTCAGGGCATGCTCCTGCTTAACGACGTTATATTCTTTAAAAATTGGTTTTAAAATGTTCTTCTGCTCTTCTAAAAACCATAAGCAATCCAATAAAATATGTTGTACATTACATTTTCGTTTGAAACCACACAGACCTCAACCCTCCCTAATTGCGGCTTTTATATATCCATAAAACAAGGGTTTAAGCCCAACTCTGAATTTTAATAACACATCCCTTAACTTAGTATTTGGTAGAGCCTCTATATAGGGGAAGTTTTCTTCATTTCTCCACTCGCGTACCAAAAAATGGGTGGAGATTTTCCCTTCCAAATAAACTAGATCTGCTTCTCTAGTGCTTTTCTTTGCTATGGCACTCAACTCCTGCTTCGGTAATAGTTCGCTACACCATTGATTCCCAGCCACACCTAGGAGGGCACAAATATTCTTTAGCCGTTCTCTCACTTCAGAAGCCCATTTCAATTCACTTGTCATAGCTTCCTTTTTACATAATTGTGCTATTTTGGTAGTCCGCTCATCAGACAGACTCACCCAAAATTTCAATGAGGCTTGAATTCCCTGATAACTCCACGCCATCATTTGGAATTCTGCCTTTATCGCCTGAATCGTACTTGACGGGGGAAGCCTAATAAAACGTTTCACACATTTGCTTTCTTCTGCATCCCAATTCAACTTCCCAACAAGGGTTAGAACTTCCACCCCATATTGGAATTGAGGACGCACCATATCGTTAAATGCAGAAAGTACAGAATTAAGAGCCGGTCCTCCATACTTCCACTTAAAGTGCTGTAATCCCCAAACTGATGTCAATGCAGTGGTTTTTGGTGATTCTATCTGCTCTTTACATTTGTATTTGGAATCAAACCACATAACTAAGTACTTGTATTTTCCAACCAATTCTACTTTATTGCTTCCCAGATACCAGGAGAATGCCCTTTTCCTTTTTCCTAGTACCATTATTTTTGTCTTATCCAGATTTACTATAAGCTTTTTATTTTGATAATAATTTTAAAAATCTGTTTAATTTTCATTGTAGTCCCAGCTCCGTCATGTCTACTATCACCAAATCATTTGCATACAATAAACAGATGATATGGGTGCCATCCATTTTTAGGGAGAGCCCCCTAGCCTTCTTAATGCATTTGGCAGGTCAAACAAAAATGTAGCAAACAACAGTGGGGCCAAGACACAGCCTTGTTGCAGTCCATTCTTTATAGGAAACGTCTTTGATAATGATCCATCGATATCTAGGATCACTTGGGCCCAGTTTTGTGAATGCAATTCTTGAAGAAGAAATAATAGGCCAGAATCGACCTCGAGCTTCTTCAACATTACCCATAAGAGACTCAGGTCCACCAAATCAAAAGCAGCTTGAAAATAGACAAAACAACAAAATAGGTGCCCTCATACCTCTATCGACATTTTTTGCCAATGCCTAAAGACTAAAACAATGGTCTATTGTTAGGTGGCTTTCTTTAAACCCACCTTGTTCTACTGGAATTACATTTTTCAAATCTGCCCAGTCTTTCAAGTAGCCTAATAGTAGCTTCGCAAATAATTTTTCACCCACATCCAGCAAGCTGATTAGGCGATAATTCTTTGGTTGTGTGGGGTCCTCTTTCTTGTATATTGGCATAATTATTGCACCCTTCCAATGCCCGGCGAAGCGTCCGGTATCTAGGATTTTGTGAATAGTAACATAAAAAAGTCTAGCCCACCAATCTATGTTATT
This sequence comes from Pleurodeles waltl, assembly GCF_031143425.1. Taxonomy (NCBI): domain Eukaryota; kingdom Metazoa; phylum Chordata; class Amphibia; order Caudata; family Salamandridae; genus Pleurodeles; species Pleurodeles waltl. Next base: position 1,646,287,186 of record NC_090445.1, read on the forward strand.
TTTTATTGTAATCGCTGGAAGGTTATCCGGGCTGGCTGCTTTAGTTACTTTGAGAGCCACTATTATTTCCTTTATCTTTTGCCGGGAGACAGATGACCTTAGGGACCCACCTACCTCAACTTAATTTCCTTGGTACACAGATGGTTATTCCAATCATCTTCTCCCACTAAGCACCACAAATTCCCATTGGCTTTTCTCTCCCTCACCTACTGCCAAAACCCCTTAATATTATGGGTTCCTATCACCTTCAACATAACTACCCAATTAGTATTTATATACTCCCATTTCCACACCCTCACAATGTTTTTTTAAATATCTTTGCTATGTTGTTTCTTAAATTCCCTTTCTAACTTCCGCACCTTCCTCTTCTGGATACTACACTCTTGATTATACCAGGGATTTTTATGATTCCTTATGGCTTGTCACTGGTCTTTATTCTCCTGTGTTATTCTTAATTTTACATTCAGGCAATCTGTGACTAACTCGATTTCTCTTTCATATTCCATAAATATATAATTAGCGTCTTCCATCACCCTAAGATCCCAATTTACCGTCATCTTGTTTAGTACTTTTGGACTATTGTTAGACTTTTCATCCTTGGTGTGGTCTCTCTTAACCTTTTGCCTCTGTTTCCCAGGTTGTTGTGTGTTGCTGTTTTTGTTACTCCTGGCACTTTACCACTGCTAGAGTGCTAAAGTGCAAATGCTCCTATACAAAAGTTTTATGTAATTGGTTGATCTATGATTGGTATATTTGATTTACTAGTAAGTCCCTTGTAAAGTGCACTAGAGGTGCCCAGGGCCTGTAAACCGAATGCTACTAGTGGGCATGCAGCACTGGTTGTACCACCCACCTAAGTAGCTCTGTAAACATGGCTCAGACCTGCCCCTGCAGTGTCTGTGTCTGCAGTTTCAAACTGTAAATTCGACTTGGCAAGTGTACACACTGGCCAGGCCTAAACCTTCCCTTTTAGTACATTTAAGGCACCCCTAAGGTATGTCCCAGATAGCCCCAAGGGCAAGGTGCAGTGTATGGTTAAGGTAGAACATATAGTAATGAGTTTTATATATCCTAACAGTGAAATACTGCTAAATTTGTTTTTCGATGTTGCACGGCCTGTCCCTCTCTTAGGTTATAATGGGGGCTACCTTTAAATATGATTAAAGTGTAGATTCCCTTTGGGAGCGGATAGACATGTGGAGTTTGGAGTCTCTGAGCTCACAATTTAAAAATACATCTTTTAGTAAGCTTGATTTTAAGATTGTGGGTTTGAAAATGCCACTTTTAGAAAGTGGACATTTTCTTGCTTAAACCATTTAAGTGACTCTGCCTGTTTGTGGATTCCCTGTCTGGGTCAGTTTGACAGTTGGGCTGGTTGCACCTCTCACTAGACAGTGACACAAAGGGAGCTGGGGTGTAGTCTGCATTTCCTGATGAGCCATCTGTGCTAGGAGGGAGGGGAGGAGTGGTCACTTACACCTGACAGGGCTGTGCTTGCCCTCACACAGTGCAGTCTCCAACCCCCTGGTGTGCATCTGGGGCCTGGCCTGGGCAAGGCAGGATTTCACAATCAAGAGAGACTTTCCTTTGAAGTAGGCCTACGGCAAATGGCAAAATGGGTATAAGAAGGGCGCCCAAAACCACAGACTTTAGAATGCTTCTGGAAACCAAGAGGAACCTCTGCCTGGGGAAGAGCTGAGGAAGAAGAGCTGCCCTGCTTGTGACTGTGCTTTGTTGAGCCCTCCTGCAGTTGCTGCTTCTGCCTGTGCTAGAGGACAAAGACTGGACTTTGTGTTGCCTTCCTTCTTGTGAAGAACTCTTTAAGGGCTTGATTTAGAGCTTGCCTCCTGTTGTTTGAAGTCTCAGGGACAGCAAAGTCTTCTCTCTGCCAGAACCTGGAGTCTCTGGAGAGACTCCTACTCTGCCACGTGGTGCCCATCCAGTTCCTGGGACCCTGAAAGGAGAAGCTGGCAGCCCAAGAGTGAGAAATCCACACACCGCCGTGCGGGGAAAAGATCAACGTGACTCTGATCTGTGGCTGAAAAAACGATACGCTGCCGGTTTCGCAGGTGAAAATCGCCACTCGCCTGCCACGCGACTGGAAGATCGACGCCTGGAGCTGGGGAAACGACGTGCAGCATCACTGACAGAGGCTGGTGAGATCACAACCCGCGCTGAGTGGTTTTCGGACCATTGTGTGGCTGAATTTCTGATGCAAACACCGCTGGGCATGTAAAAACAACGCAAGGCCTGCCCGGACCCAATAGTGCTGACCGGATCGATGCATCGCTCTCCTGCGGAGAGAAGAAACGACGCCCGCCAACCTGACTAATGGAGAAACAACTCAAGGTCTTGCTCGTGAGTGAAATCGATGCATCGCAAGCCCTTTTTGATGCACACTCGTCTGTGCATGGTTATTTTTGGCGCACCCAAGGTACATTTTCACGCTAACAGCGTTAGCATTGTGTATAAAATTACATGAAGACTCTTTTTACATTTTTAGTGATAACTTGACTTGTGTATTGTGGATTTTTGTTGCTTTGGTCTTGTTTTGTTTAGATAAATATTTTCTATTTTTCTAAACCTGTGTTGTGTCATTTTGCAGTATTTTTATTGAATCACTGTGTGTGTTGGGACAAATACTTTACTCCTAGCACCCTGAAGTTAAACCTACTGCTCGTGCCAAGCTACCAAGGAGGTAAGCAGGGGTTAGCTGAGGGTGATTCTCTTTTACCCTGACCAGAGTGAGGGTCCTTGCTTGGACAGGGGTAACCTGACTGCGAACCAAAGACCCCATTTCTAAAAACTGTCTTCTGTAATATGGGTAGTTATCTGGCGTGGGTAATCCACCTGCAGCGGCACTACCCTGTCTCGTAAAACTTTATTCTCTGCCTTAAGCTTTAACTGTAGGGGCCAGTGATCACTACCCTCTATCCGTATGACTTTGAGTCCTGCTACCTTCCCAAAGCGCCAGGTGTTTACAAAGGCATAATCAATAGGGCAGCCTTGATTACCTACTCAAAAGGTCTGCTTTGCTGGACGGTCTGTATCCATAGGACAATTGATACAGAACTATCCTAAGCAACCTAAGATTCTTACCAAGGCCCTGTCCTGAGACATACTTTCTGATTTGGGAAAAATAGCTTCCGGTATTAGGCTATTATGGGATTGTAATATGTCTGAAGGGATATCCATCACATTTGTGACAGAGTAACCCTGCCAAACTCTAAATCAGGTCCCTAATCTTTTAGGATACGGTGAGACATAATGCAGTATGGATTCTATGGTCTTTACAAATAAAATTCCACCAAGTAGTTACAGATAATTTAGTTAAACCTTTCCAAAAGGAAAGTATTATTTTGAAGGTAAGAGCAATAAAAAGATCCAATAATAAAGGTCTGTAGGTCAAACAGTCAATGCATAAATAGTCAAAAATGATTTGGTAAAGTGAGAGGAATATTACAGCGTAAAATATGTAAGCAGTTAGTCTAAACTGAAATCCCAAAACTATGACCATCAGAACAATTATATCACGTGTATTAATGGCCCAGTATGTTTGGAACAAGACTAACATAATGGAGAGCATGATGTATTGAATTTAACTTTGTGTTCTTGGGTAAGAACAGCTGTATTATAGATAAAGAAAAGTGATTGTGTAATGTGCGCTACTTAAGAGGTTGTGAATAATTTAAGGGAAACTTTATCCCAAAGTAGGGAACACAAGGTATAAACAGGATAAAATTTACCAAAAATAACTTAAATTATGAAAAGTGTGAGGATTGTAAAATAGGGTTTTTAGAAAGAAAGGTACAATTAACATAAAGAATGCTTGAGTACGAGCAAAATCATTCAATCAGAAATGTTAAAAAATAATCCATGAAAGAATAGTTTGAAGAGTGTAATCATAAATCAGGACATAAAACTTTTTACAAATAAAAGAGGAATGATATAATTTGAAAATCAGGTAACCTTCTACTTTTGTTCATGTCCATTAACAGATACACTGACATGGGAATTAGAATGAACAGTTTCACTTAAGAAATAAATTTATGACCAAAGGCGAACCATTGAAGGGTTGAAAATGTGTATTGATTAATTTGATCGAAAGCTTTTTCAGAATCCAGAGAAAATGCTGTTAGTGAAGACACAATTCTTTCACCTTTACTAATAATTTAAAAACATTTTGGCATTGCTGTCAGCAACTCTACTCTTAATAAACCCACACTGGTCTGACTTAAAAGTAGAGGGACAACAGAATCTGAATGTGTACCTAGGATCTTGGCAAATATGTTGCAAATATAATTTACAAGTGAACTCGGTCTGTCATTTTTACACAATTCAGGATCTTTATCATTTTTAGGAATATTGGTATTTAAAACTTCTGAAAAGGAGCTACTAGGCTACCTAGATATAAAGGAATTAAAAAGTTCCAGCATCTTGGGTGCAAAGATAGAAGAAAATGAGCAAAAGAGATCAATAGAGATCCCATCTTAGCCAGCAGCATTCAAACACTTTAAAACTGTCATGGCAGCTAAAATTTCATTTGAGTTCAATATCTTAGTCCAGATCAGTAAACTGATCGATGGATGCTTGAGCGCAAGGTATACCATGAAATAAGTTTTGAATATTAAGTGGATATGGGGAGGAGTCTTTAGTGTACAGTGTTTCATAGAATGTTTGGAAGGATTTAGAAAATATCAGCATTGGACCTTGAAAGCATACTGTCCAAGTCATTAAGAATTGATCCTATTAGCTTTGTGTTCAGTTTTAACTTTTAAATAATTTGCTATCATTTTGCTGGCTTTGTTTTGACTACCATGAACTTTAGACTTGATTTTAAGTAAAACATTACAGGTGTCAACAGTAGCAAGCTTGTTCAACTCAGATTTGGCTTTAATCAAATCATGTAGCATAGATGAGGATTTTGAGGTGAAGTGACTGGGTTCAAGTGATTTCATTTTGTGTAGCAAAAGGTTGTATTGACTTTTCAAATGGTGTTTCTTCTGTGCCGAATAAGCAATGACAAATGCTCTAAAAGAAGCCTTGATACCTCTATTGTTAACAACTGGGATGCATTCAACAGGATAGTTAAAATGGAAAAATCATTTTATATAAACAGTAGCTTCAGATATAAAGGTAGGATCTGACAAAAGAGAATTATTAAATCTCCATTTACTTTTGAGTGATTTAGGAGTAGAGATAGCCAAAGCGGCCAATGATAGGGCATGATCAGAAATAAAAATGAAACTAATCTCAGCATGGTGCACAGTGGGTAGTAACAATTTTGTAACTAGAATATAGTCAATTCTAGACTTAGTATTACGTGTATTAGAAAAGAAAGAGAATTCCCGCTTATCAGGATTACAAGTGCAACAACCATCACAAAATGGTCTAAAGGAGACTGCAGATTGAAAAGCCTTATACGTTTTGTCAAGTTTGAACTTATAATGGATTGTCTTTCCATGAAAGGGTCTAACAGCTGGTAAATCACCAGCCAGAATGCCATTAGGATTAGAAATATTGGCAAGTTTTACTTTAATAGTGTTCCTAAAGGCGGGGACAGGCTTAACAGTTTCATAAGCATCAAACAAAGTGGAATGTTGGTCATCAAGAAGAATCTTAACAATAACCCATCTGCCAGCATTGTCACATTCTGTAGAAACAACATGTGATTTCAATAGTTTATGACATAGAACAGCAACCCCATCTTTGTGATCAACCCATTGTCTCTTCAGTTCAAATAATGCAGAAGAATTAAAATAAATCCCTTGTAGAAAGGCAATTTTAGATTCTCATTTGGAAAGATGACCTTTTGTCTTTTAACTAGGTGTCCAAGACCACGAACATTCCACAAGAGAAAATTATACATGCTGGAACACAAGGGAAAAGTACAGGAACAGGAAGGATAAACTTCAAGAAAGAGGAAACAAATCTAAAAGGAAATAAAGGAGTATACAATAGGAGTAAAATAACAGGCAAATATAAAAAAAGCACCTATAAAAAGGTGAGAAAAGATGACAAATAAACACGAGATAAGAGGATACTTAAAAAAGAGACAAGAAAGGAACAATAGATCAAGGATAAAAATCTAGATCTAAAATTACAGATAATAAGGAAGCAAATGATATGTGTCAACACCATGGCAAGAAGGACAACAAAGCAAAGAAGAAACTATGTACACATAAAAGCTAGATAGAGGGGAGGTACAATGAAGAACATGGATAAAGCATTCCATATCGTATGTTTAAGAGTCTCATCTGAGGTCTCAAGTAATGGAATTCTTTACGCCTGGCATTTGCAGCAGAAGGAATATCTTTAAAGATGAATATGTGATGACCAAACCATGTAAGTGTTTTTTTTTTTTTTTTTTTTTTTTTTTATTGCTTTAGACACTTTCAAAGTACGAAGAAGAAAGGTGAAGTCCAAAAAAAACATGATAATACCTTGAGGATTTGGTGATTGAGGATGAAGTCTACCCAGACGATGAGTATGTGGTAGTTTAAGGGGAGAGAAATCAGATAAACTGAGTAGTAACATCAGTAGAAATACAAGCAGATTGTGTCCCTCAACAGCCTCCAGTAGACTGTATAAGTGAAGATTATTGTGATGACTTCTGTTTTCCAATTCCTCAGTATATAATTTAAGTTTGGAAATCTCCTGTTTGAGGAGAGGTATCATCACTGAAATGCCCGGCAAAGAACTGATACAGTATATTTAAACCGTATACCCTTCCATAACAATCCATCAATCCTCAATCTGTTGCAACTTTTCATTGGTAGCCCTCATAATAAATTGCAGGCCTCTTATGGCATCCAAAATAGTGTCCAAAATAGGATTGGTGGAAGATGCAATAGTTGAGGATGGATAATTTTTGGCCTTTTTTAATTTAGAACCAGAATAAGTCACTTTAGGTCCCCCTAACAGATCACTCACCATTTTAATGCAGATTACACTGTTTTTTAAAAGCTGCTGCAAGGGGTTGGTTCTGCCCATGCAAGAGAGAAAAGGAAGTTGAACACTCATTGAAATATAGCACAAATAGTAATAAAAAGAACATGTTGCACTGTGAAAAAATAGAAAAAACACATTTCAATCATCAGAGGTTGCATTTTAAAATGGCGGTCACGGAGCAAAGTAAATGTTGCAACTTCAGAAATGAGCTGCACAAAGTATCTTGAGAAAGGATCCAGTGTTAATAAGAAAATCCTATTTGGAGTAGCAGAGCATGCATTCTGGTGATGATGTGCAGCATAAATGGTGGTCTTCAATTAGCACGGTGATAGTGGAGAAGAAAATGATAAAGTATACATACTTAGAGAAAAGAAACATGTTGTGAGGAGCAGTTATTAAAGGGATGCAGGAGACTCCATCACACACCACCAAACAAAAAAGCAGCCAAGCATTGTGTTTTACAAAATGTCAGCCATCCATGAGGAAGCTGGCTCAGGGGAGATGATCAAGGTCATCAGGAAGCCATCCAGGAGAGACCATTTGTGTGGAAAACAGTCCCACACCTAAGGCAGGAATCAGGAAGCTGGAAATAGCCTCAGGGTGCTCCATTGTGCAGCACAGCTTCACATATCTGCCACCATCTTGCATGGCGCAGGATCCACGCCCCCCTCTGTACACTTGTTATAGTCAAAGAATAATTGCAGTTGCGTTCGGATCATAGCGGCTAAAAAGATCACAGGAAATAACTCATTGAAGCTGCTTGCATATCCAATCTAGATCACACCAGACTCCCACTTATTGGAACAAACTCAAAGACATTTTTCTATTTTACTAATTATTGGCAATGAAAATTTGGTGACTTCACACCCTTGCTCCTTGACCCATTGGCACCTTGAGATACAAAACACATTTCCTTACTTCCTCCAACATCTAAGATCTTTGAGGAACATCATTATTGTTCACTTGACATTTGTTGTTGAGCAAAACAATCTCCTGGGCCCGGAACAAGCAAGTTTTTGGTCCCATCAGGCAAGGGATTGGTTTTGCCAATGTGCTTGGCCACTTTCGAGGGTGAAAGATGACCTTTGTGTCTCTGTTTTGATATGTTTTATCTGTTAGCTGTATTTGACACCATTAATCGCACAGTCCTCCAAGAGGGCCTACAGAGGGTGAGAGTTGGTGAAAGGCACTAGGTGCATTGTCTCCCTACTTTTTCATGTTGCCCGAATTAATTGCCATGCATTCCTATGGGGCATTGCAGTCCACAATCTTCTTACATACTTAACATACTTATTTTCAGGTAATATTTGCATTATGGTTTAGGTTTTGTAGGTGGGCTAGTTTGTCTATCTATCTATCTATCTATCTATCTATCTATCTATCTATCTATCTATCTATCTATCTATCTATCTATCTACCCACCCCCATAGATATCCAACAATGTCTGCCTTTCTCTAACCACCAACTAGTATCACTTAGCTCTTATTGACAGCTTTCTTAGCCAGATATTTGCTTTTGCTAGGTCATTGCAATGCAATTGTTTGTATTTTAATGTAGATAATGTTTCATTAACCCAACCACTATGTCTAATACAATTTGTTTGCATACTTTCTTCCTGCTGGTAGGATGGAACAGTGCACCTTATTTATGGATTGCTGGATAAACCATCAGACTCTCTCAAAGGGATCAATGTCTCCACAATCCACCGAGGGCTCCAGAGGGTGCAGTTGCTAAAGACTGATGTCATTACCCCAGACCTTCCTGGTGATATTAAAACAATGGATATAACTGCACCCCAGGTTATGATCCCTAACCAAGAAACCACCTATTGGTGCTACATTGTGAAGCTTCCTGACAACTTTGAGAAACACCATATTGTCATGGTAGGAGTAATTACTTTCATGAAAGATTGTGCATAACTTAATGAGCTTTATTTCAGATATCTATTGAGGTCCAGCAATCTGTCAAGAATTGTTAGTCATGTAACAAATCCATGGTCTATTGAGTGGGTTATGTTGCAAACGTTATAAACAGGCGAGGAAAATGTTCTAAAAATAAATATTGTTAGTTCTAGGTACATCTTTAAAGAGGCCTTGTGTGTTTATGCATAATGATGTATCACACACAAATGTGATCTGATGAGGAAATTTTGAATTCTGAAGCTCTGACCTCAATCCCCCAATGTACAGATGATATTGTGTGTGACTCTGATTTCATACCCTTATTTCTTTACACAGCTTTGCAATGCTTTGCTTTCCAAATCTTGCTTCATCCATTAGGTTAACCTTCATTGTGTATGAGGATGATATGTAGATGCTGGAAACAAGCCTAATGCTAGCTAGGTTAAGAAGGGATTTTCTGCAGAAATCTGAGAGTGAAAGAGGTTCTCAAAGACCTGAACTAGGAATTGTCTAAAGGGTTTCTTTCTGCAACAGCTTAGCATATATAATGTAAGAAAATTGGTCACCTAGTCACATTGACACTTGATAATGGTGCTGTAGTTGAGAAGGCAGACTACTATCAATCTAACATACCATAAAAAGATGAGACTTTTACTAAGAAAACATTTTGTAGCCAAATTCAGACCACGGATTCATGTGGCCTAAAACACCTTTAGCTCAGTGACCAGCCTACATTTGTCTGTTAGAACCTTCAGAGACACCACGTTGAAGTGGCTACTTAGAGGCATGAGAACAAACAATAATCCGAAATGTCCCTACCCTGAGCTCTCCTGGAGTGGCCTCTAGTGTTTTTAAGTTCTAAAACAATCCATGATCTTTCTCTGATCACACTACCAAGTGCTCACCTACACAGTCAGAAGACGGGACCTAAAATATCAACAACCAGCAATCCCAGGTAATTAAATGTACACCCCACAGGATACACCATTACAGTATTAAATAAATATGTTTCATATAGTAGACATTCAGTTGGTAATGAGTGCAAGGATAGCAAGGGATATTGCATTGTTCAATATTCAGATATTGTACATAAAATCAAGCACTAGAGAAAACTTAGTCCATCTGCGCTCCACTGCACAGTAATAAAAAGTTATTTTGTGGCTTTTACAAAAGGTCCTTGGTTTACTCTTTCCATTTGTTATTGCTTCAAATGCAGCATTCACACAAACATGTATTGCTGCCAACACGTGTTTCATTCCTGTAAAATATTTCCTGGAACTTCATCAGGGCTATCGTAACATGTCCTGAACCAACCTTTCACATTACGACAGATATGCTGCAGTCTGCCCTGAATGTTTTTAAAAATCAGGCCATCGTTGCGGGTATAACAACTATGCATCCAGGTGTGACCGAATATTAGTAAATCCAGCAGCCCAAAGTGGGCACTGAGGATGTACCGGGTAGCACAAAAATGTAAGCAATAAAGAAAATTAGGGATATCTCTTGCCAGAAGGGTCAGAGTGGTACTCTTGGTGGCGTGCACCATCCACCAAGAATAATTCGCTTGAGGTTTCCAGACTCAAAGGGTTTGTTCTTTTTTTCTGGAGCTTTTTTTAGACTGATATTTGTCCATTCAGGGAAAGCATCAGGGTCCTGCCCTCAAGCTTCCCAGCCCATGATAACCTCCTGGCCTGAGGCATCTCAATAGCAGCACCCCTTTGACCATCAATGCAGGCTACACTGCTTGCTTACACTCCACAGATGCACGGCCTCCTGGGCATTTGCAGGGCTCCTGAATTTGATGCAGGAATCCTTCCAGAAGCACTGATGTAACACATCTGTATACCCATCAAGACAGCCCCCAACACTGCTCCTATTTAGAAAGAGAGGTGAAGATGCATGTCTTTAAAGAACACTACCTTACAATGCAGTAACAGTACACTTCCACTACCAGAATCCAAGTACCTCTCCTATCATTTGATGACTTTATTCTTGACTTTGACCCTGTGGAGTGCTCTCCTGCCTTTTGGCTAGGTTTGGGCCTTTTAAATTCCACATAAATACATACACACAGCTCTAGTAAGAACTTGTACAGAGAAGTCTAATTAAACTCGCTTCTTCAGGATTTCCAGTAAGTCCACCTCTGATAGACTGTCCCAAGGAGCAGCCCACAGACTGCCCACATCCAACATTGTGGGGATTTGAAGATGGTGAAATCAAGCAGTGGCGTCCAAGAGCTCTGCCTGCAACTTAGTCCCATCTAACACTGCAAAATGCAATCCTTCCATCCAAGAGTTCAAAGGAACCCCAGTGTGGCTCGTGCTAAGCATCTGCCTCTCCTCCATTGCTCCTGTGAGAAGGGCACACCCAAGCTTGTTAGTTAATAATGTTATACAGACTTCTCCCCCTTCATTCACATGGATAACGCTAATCACACCAAATTCGACAATTTATTTATTTGGCCATGCAGGTAGTTTAAAACCCGAATGTCATTATGGCTGGCACTTGGAAACATTACAAATAGATAAAGAAGCACAAATATGGGCAAATAAATATATTATTTGAGCACAGACCTTTTTCATCATCGACAAATCTGGGGTAGTCATTGCTCTATGTTCAGGCAATCCAAAATTAATATTTTGTGCATCTTTTCCGAAAGTGAAAATACTGTGAGGCACCAGAGAGCCCCCCAATATCGTCAAAGGCTGCTCATTAAAGTTGTTATCCTTGCATCATTGTCGTACGTGAGTTAACGTACGAGGCCGCAGGGACAGAACTGGTCTGTCTTCTATGTTTAGGCGCCTCATGACGCCACGACCAATCCGTAGTGAGGACGGTCGTGACGTCAGGGGGTGGCGCGGCGGAAAGGCAGAGGCGCGAACAAAGCGCGGTGTTGCGGCCGGCCGGCTCCTCGTGGGCCTTATTTCTTGTGGCAAGAATAAAAGATATTAACATGAAATCCGGCTCCCTTGCATCCTTCATACTTGCCACTACAAATGGCGACGAGGGTCACAGCTTCTAACAAGGCACACGAGTGTAGCCCACCTTACCTGGTGTTTCGGGAGGCCAGTGGAAAGCGCTGATATCTCTTCACGTGAGACTACATGCAACCCCTAAGGCGCTGATGCTGCGATCTCCACACAATTGATTTTGACGACTCCTACCGTTCTGCGCAGCCCAGTAGCCTCCCATAGTGGATGCTGCACCTGTATCACGTGGTCCTTCCAAGTGTGGCGCCCGCTTTCCGGCCATGTCGCAGACAGGTCATATCTGCGTACCTCCTCTCTTCCTGGACTCTCCTGGTAAGCCATGCATGAAGTGGAAAGGATGGCTGCGCGCATTTGAGAACTATATTATCTCAATTGATGGTCAGGGGTATAGCCCCGAACGGAAAAAGTCTTTGTTATTCGGACTGTTGGGGAAGGCTGGACAAGAGGTTTTCGATAGCCTGCCGGTTTATGTGAATCCCCATGGAGCCACAGCTCCGCTGAATGAGTACCAGGAGGCTGTACAGCGGCTTGAGTTGCAGTATGCGGAGGAGTGCAACATCATGGTGGGGCGCCATAAATTCGCACTGCGGAAACAAGAGGAAGGAGAGACTATCGAAGAGTATATTGCATGTCTACGTGTTCTAGCTCAAGATTGTGAATTTGCAGCGATGACTGATACGTACATTAGAGATCAGGTGGTGTTCTACTGCCATTCAAAGAAAGTGCAGGAACGGAGTAATAGAGGAAGCAGGTGCATCAGAATGGGTGTCCGCAATCGTGGTGTCCAAGAAGAAGAGGACAGGGGACATTCGGTTGTGTGTAGACCTGCGATCACTGAACAGAAATATCCTGGTGAACTGCCATCCTCTGCCCAACATTCAGGAGATATTGTCGGCCACAGCAGGATCGAAGTTTTTCACCCTGATAGACCTGAAGTCTGCATACCACCAGGTATGTCTCACGGAGGAATCCAAGGAACTTACCACCTTTATTACCCCGTTTGGAGCATACAGGTACATCCGTCTTCCATTCAGCCTTGCATCGGCCTCGGGCGTCTTTCAAAAGCTAATGGACCTCCTCTTCTTTGATATGAAGGGGGTTGAAGCATTTCAGGACGACATTCTGATACACACGGAAGACGAGAAGGGGCACTTGGAACTGCTGCGCAGAGTGTTGGAGGTGCTACAAAAAAGGGGGATGACAGTCTCCAAAGACAAGTGCAAATTCATGGAAGGCAAGATAGAATATTTAGGGCATGTGCTTACCCCAAATGGCATTGCGCCGAAAGATGATTTAGTGAGGGCCATACGAGATGCCCCTTGCCCAGGAGACAAAGACGCCTTGCGATCGTTCCTGGGACTCAGCGAATACTATTCCAAGTTCATGCAAGGATACGCAACCACTGTGGAGCCTCTAAGGAAACTGCTACGGAAGAACGAAAAATATACGTGGACACAGGAACAAAGCACTGCCTTCGAATCCGTCAAACAGGCAATCGCCGCGGCCCCAGTATTACGACCGTACAACAAGGACCTCCGGAATGTAATCACGGTTGACGCTAGTGCCAAGGGAATCGGTGCAGTGTTTTGCCAATTCCAAGGGAAGAAGGAGAACACTGTTGCATTTATATCGCGGTCATTGAGCGAAGCAGAGAAGCACTACAGCACCATCGAGCGGGAGACGCTCGCGTGCGTCTGGCCCGTGGAGAAACTGAGAAATTATTTGTGGGGCAGGGAGTTCGAATTAGTCACCGACCACAAACCCTTGATATACATGATGAACGGTGAAGGACGTGGCAATGGCAAAGCCAGCTCGAGGCTCCTACGTCTACTGTCTAAGTTGCAAGAATATCACTTCACCGTCAGACACATCAAAGGGGGTCTCAACTGCAGGGCGGATTGCCTATCTCGCATACCGATCCCGGATGAGGAGAATGATTCCCTGGACGACACGGAGTGCGTTGTGGCAATGGTTGACGCAACAGCCATGTGCGAGGGATCCATATCAGAGGAAGAATGGTTGACGGCTCAGGAGAAGGACGTGACTATGCGGAGGGTGATGGACCACATGAAGGCTCATTGGCCCCCTATCCGGAACTTGCACGGGGCACTCAGAAGTTTCCAACAGATTAGTTCCGAACTCACCATCGAAGGCGGCTTTGTGAAGAGACACGAGCTGTTTGTACCTCCGGAAAGTTTAAGAGACAAGCTAATCAGGATTGCCCATAAGGGCCACCCGGGCAATACCCCTACAAAGAATCTCCTCAAGCAGTACTACTGGTGGCCAGGGATGTGCAGCGACGTCAGCAGATTCATTGATCGGTGTGGACCGTGCTTAAGGGCCGATAAGCACTGGAAGACGACAAAAGGAGAGTTGCAGCTGGTGGACATTTCTGCTGGCCCGTGGAACAAGATTGCCATTGATTTTGCGGGCCCATTTACAATGCTACCTGACGAGTGTAGACATCTCATCGTCCTTACGGATTACTTCTCCAAATGGATTCACTACAAGTTCGTCAGGGAAGTTACCACTGAACAAGTGATCAAGGCATTGACGAAAATGTTCGCGATTGAGGGACAGCCGAAGATCATGGTGTCGGACAACGGCACCCAGCTAGTGTCCAGGCAGATGACGGATTTTCTGTCCAGGTTGGGGATTAAGCAGGAGAAGACCCCGCTGTACAGCCCAAAGAGCAGTGGGCAGGTTGAGCGTATGAATAGATTCCTCAAAGAGGGCGTGCAACAGGCGATCGCTTCCAACATGAATGTGAAAGCGTTTCTGGCGGACAAGGTGCACACTTTCCACAACACGCCCAGTGATGTTACTGGACACACTCCGTTTTATTTGATGAGAGGGAGAAGATGCATGAGTGAGCTTACCCCCAAATTCAATAAGTGGTATGACATGAACCGGGAAATTGAGGCAGAATCTGATGAGAGGTTGAGAGTCAAAGCAAGAATAGTGGCCAAACAGGAAAACAATAAGCGGTACGCTGACATGGCGAATAGAGCCAAAACTAAAAATATAGCGCAAGGGGATTGGGTATTGGTGAAGAAACCCAACAGGGTGATGAAGGGGGAGTCTGTGTTTCAAACCCCGGTGCGTGTGCAAGGAGTGACAAGAGGGGCAGTCTGTCTGGAAGGAGCGAGGTGGCGGAGCAAGGACGACATAGTTAGGCTCAAGGCTGGTCAAGAGAAAATCATCATGAAAGATGTCCGTGTGGATGGGGCCGAATGCACGGATGATGTTGACGAGTGGCAAACTCACGAAGCCAGGGATGTAGTCATTGATGAGGAGGAATGTGCGAATACGCCTTCCAGGCGAGGAATAAGTGGACAGGGGAGTGCAGAGCGATGCGAGAAGGCATGGCGTGGCTTGACGGATGCCTAAGGACAGAATGGTTGCAGGCCCGAATCTGTGGAGAGCGACAGTCACAATGTAATGGTGTCAAGCCGAGAGGGTGCGTGCGCCGTCAAGGCGAATTCACTTCAGTATGTTACTCCGAGCAGGCCAATTAGGCGTATCCGAGCCCCCAAGAGGTTCGAAGATTTTGTTATGAGGTGAAGTTCCTTAAGTTTTCTTGTTCTGTTGAAAAGGGAGATGTCGTACGTGAGTTAACGTACGAGGCCGCAGGGACAGAACTGGTCTGTCTTCTATGTTTAGGCGCCTCATGACGCCACGACCAATCCGTAGCGAGGACGGTCGTGACGTCAGGGGGCGGCGCGGCAGAAAGGCAGAGGCGCGAACAAAGCGCGGTGTTGCGGCCGGCCGGCTCCTCGTGGGCCTTATTTCTTGTGGCAAGAATAAAAGATATTAACATGAAATCCGGCTCCCTTGCATCCTTCATACTTGCCACTACAATCATCTATAAGCAATTTATTCCGGGTCCGATATATGAGATTATACAGTATATAGTTAAACACCAGATTTTTTCGCTCAGCCTGCACTTGTGCACACAATTGTGTGCACATTTGCATTTAACCAGCGCAGACCATCTTACCCCAGATGCATAGCAGCAGAACCTATTTTGAAATGCAGGCACTGATAGATATCACTCTAATCAATTTTAGGAAAAGCTTACAGTGGGCGAGGCTTCATTTGGGTGTCTCACACACAGCACAATCCAAAATAGAACAGGCCCAATATCAATAAATCTTGTGGCATTAAGCAGGCCAGAGCCTACTTCAGGCATGTTGAAACCTAAAAGTGAGAGATGGCTTGAAAATACCTAGAGAGCCAGCATCATCAGCTTATTCTGAAGGTGAAGGAGGTCCTTCTATGAAAATAAACCCTCACTAAACTTGTAAAATTGTTCTGGGCACAGAATATACGGAAGCATCCACCATCGGATATAGCACAGAGAATGGTATTGCCATTGTCAGTGGCAAGGAAGGAATAATTCAATCTCCTCGATTGAAACTATTGAATTTTTAAATTATATTGGAAGTTCTGCGTGCGTTCACCTTATTGAACATTACAATCTTAGAATGTTCATAAATTTCCTTCACGCTATTATGAACACCAAGCTCCAAGATAGAGATCCAGGGGATAGTGATGCATTTGTAATCGGTAGCCTGATCACTGCTCCAGATTTGTAATCAGGTGGATAGTGTGCCCAACCATTATCATACATGTACTTAGGGGGCGCTGACATAACATCCTTTATCGATAACATTCTATTTTTCCACTGGTAACACAATTTACTACTGTGAAGTGGTGGTGATTGTACTCCTGAACGTAGGTGCTTACACTCTCTCAGCAACAACCACAGGTTCCTCTCCATCACCGCCAACACTAGGGCCACAGTGAAGTAGGTTTTCCTGAAACTTTCATTTGCTTTGTTTCCCTCAGCACTCCAGCTCAAGGGAACTGTCACGGTCGCCATCATTCCAAGGGAGTTTGCTGAAATTTAGGGACTTGACTTATTTTTCTAGTGGGCGATGTAGACAACGTTTACCAAACAATCTCCTACCCTGCTACATCGTTAGCCGTGTCTTCATGTTGCTGTTATGTTTGCTAAAACTCCTCCTGTGTCACATATAAAGATTGTGTTTCTGATAGATCAATGAAGTTGCCATGGGCTACAGGAGCACTGCCCGCTTCTCAGAAACAATAGTTGTACCAGACATGTCACATGGTGCACTTCACCCAAAGAATGACAAGGTTTGATGTCCAACAGTGTGTCAAATTGGTGATAGCAGAAAAGTGACACTGGTCACTTTCCTGGCCTAGACACGTAATAGGAAAGCAACAGACAGAAATCCTGCGAAGAGTGATGTCACCTCCATGAAGTCTAACGCACACTGGAGAAGCCCAAGAAATAAGAAAATTCCCTAATGTTGAAATAACCTTGGACCCCTCTGGTTCCCTGGTACAAGGCATAAAACAGACAGGACACCAGCAGAAGCTGTGAAATAAATTATGGAAGTCAGTGTAAATATCGGAAGGAGTCACAAAAGCCAGTTAGTAATGCATCCAGGATGCTGGCAAGAAAATGAGAAAAGTAGCAGCTGGATTCAGGGGATCTACCTACTTCACTCACAAGGTCCTTCAGTAAGGAAACTAGAAAAAAATCAGGAAATTCAAGCAATATCTCTGCAGCACAAATGACAGTGAAAGCAAATAAACCAGTGAAGGAGCACACACACAGGCAGTCATAAGTACACCAACAAACACATGCACACGCCTACTAGTTTCACAAAGTGGTGCCCTAGATCCGCAAATGCATGTAGAAATGCATACAGGTTGTGAACACTAACCTGGGGCAGCAAATCTACATGAATGCAAACCTTTGCACAAAGTTAAAAGATTTCGGCCCTTGCAGCACAAAAAGTACCCTTTTCAATTACTCCAGGGCCAAATTGCCCCAATCTCAACCTGGGCCTGCTCTCATCTTCATACCACTAGCTTCTCCAACAGCAAAAAATAATACATTACATCTTACGAATAAATAGTAACTCTCTTGATTAACCAAAACAATGAGGGGGGATGCTACAGAAAAAGGTGGCTATCCTGAGGGATGCATTCCTTACATTATTAAAATTCACAATGACTCTGCAGTGTGCAAACACGAGAGAGAAATCTGGACAACAGGAATAGAAAGTTATGTCAGTTAATAAGTACTATTCTCTTTGTCCCTTAAAAAAATGAAAGCTTAAAAAATAATTACACTTGTGGAAAGAGAAAAAGATTCCATTTATCCATCCATATTCTGTATGAAGCTAAGAAAACGCAGCGAAGGACAACAAATGTGTCGCACATCCTGAGCTAGATTGACTAAACTTTGGCTCAACATAAGGCAGGAGAACTTGCTGCCCCGCGTTGCATGAAATATTTACTAAGATGTGGTGCATTTCTGCTCTCTCCTTGCACTGGTGCACATGTGGCAGCACAACAACAATGCAGGCACCCTTGCGCCATGAGGCAGGAATAGTTTGAAACTCTCTGAACTACAGGAAGCCCAATCTTCATGTGATATGTAAAGCTACACTTGCATTATAGACACTTTGATCACCTCTAGTTTATACTTTTTCTGTTTCATCAAGAGCAAATGTGCATCTTTTCAACAGTATTAGCTAGTTACTTCCTTGTCAGTCTTCCTTACCACAAGAATCATGTAGATCAGCTTTAGCTCCCCCTCACAGAACCCTCTAAGCAAAATTTAGCACTCAAGCCTTAGGCATCCCTCTCTATTATGGCCAACCTCCCTTACCTCTGACCTTAACCATAGAAAGAGGCTTGACCCACCCCCTTCCTTTAAGTTTTGCTTAGCAGAGTCTTCAAACAAGTTTTATGTAAGTGGGGTGAGGTCACGCTTTTGCAGGCCCTAGGAACCCAGTATGAGGTTCAGTATGATGGACTGACTGTTTATCATCTGGAAAAGTGTTTGAAAATGACTTAAAAGCCCTGTGATAATGGGAGCTTACTGGCAGCAGTGAGACTCGCTACAGCGGGCTCAAGTGGTAGTCAGGCGCCGAGGGCAGTGTGGAACTCAGCGTGGACCAGGGCATGTCAAGGAATCAATGGTAAGGAGTGAAAACAAGGGTAAGCGTCAGCGCTGCGGTGAATGGAGCGGAAGCGCCACTTGCCCACATGTGTGAAGCCTTGGGCAGCGGAATGCACAACAGAAGGTCAAGCGGCAGTCCCACAGTGATCAAAGCGGAGACCCCACTTGTTCACATTCTTGTAAGCTGAAGAGGCTTGAGGAATGCAGATGTGTGCCACAAGTGCTTAATTGGTAGCGTTGCAGGCAGTAGAGAGGCGTATGTTCACCATACCCATACTTTTATATTGTGGGACATCTAGGACGTTGACAAGATTCCCCGCACCCTCAATGCTTATTTATTATATATATCAGCAACCAGGATGTCTGTTCTTTAGGAGAAATTGCTGGTATAGTTATGGAGACAAGTGGATCTTCTTTGAGTGGGCAGAAAGATGCAGGTCCTCACAAAGATGTGTGGAATCATGCTGAGACCCCTTCACTGCAAGCCATCCAGCTGATGATTCAAGCTGCAGTGGCTGCAGCATTTAAAGAGCAAGAGGGGCCATCCTTTCCTAAGCAACATTGAATGGAGCTCTCCACCAGTGCTGAGACAGATGGAGAGGGAGACGATTTAAGAGGCAGATATGGGTAGGGGCACGAGTTAAACAAGGTCTTGCACCATATCAAGGACAATATAGCTTTTCCATTGCTACGGGTGTCTGAGAAGTCTGAGGATTTAGTCATGCAATTCCAGTGAAGGGAGTCCCTACCTATGCATTCTTCTATTAAGAAGGTGATGGAGAATGAGTAGCAGGACATTGATAAGTTCATGTTTCCATGATATTTGACAAAGAGGTATGCCATTCATGCGTTTTCAAAAGATTTTCCTTTTTCAGTAAAAGTGGATTAATTAATGCCAGGATTGTCGGCCCAAGTAACTATTATATCAGAGTATGCCTCCCCATCAGATTCCGCTGACAAGAGGATCGAGACGGGGTTTAAGAAATCTTATGATGCCATCAATTCAGGCACGGCACGTCCTTTAGGGTGGAGGGGCCACGCCCCCCACCTTTTGCCCCTCATGAAGAGTGTCTGTCAGGCTGAACAATGGTCAGCCTTTCAGACACTCTTCATGTTCATGTCAGACAGCCAGGAGCAGACGTGCACGATTTGCGCAGACTCCTGGCTGCTTGAGCTGAACTTTCTGGGCTGAAGAGGTCACAGCTCCTGTGGGCGTGACCTCCTCGGCTCAGCAAAGGTGCCTCAAGGCCATCCCCTGGGTGACGAGGGATGCGTCACCCATTGACTTCGACATGGGCGCTCCAGGTTTAAGCCCTGAAGCGCCCAGGGCTAGTGTCAGTGACACCTCGTCACAGAGTGGGGTGGGGTCAGAATTCTCACTGACCCCATCCTACTCTGTGACAAAGTTGGGACTGCTGCCTTCCCTCATTGGCTGACCTAAGGTCAACCAGCAAGGGAAGGCAGCAGTCCCAACCCTCCTGGGACCGAGGCTGAAGGTGTGTGTGTGTGTGTGTATTATCTTGTTTGAATGTTTGGTGCGTGCATGCATGTTTGAATATTGATGATTGTTAATGGATGTGCGTGCATGTGTGAAAGAATGAGTGCAAGTGTGCTGCCCGCCCCCCTCCCTCCTAAAACTGCCAGCCGCCACTGCATCAATTTCTCAATTAGACCTTCTGCATATCTGCCCTACATGATTCAGTCGCTGTTAAAGGACTATCAGAGTCTGGCAGAGCTGATGAAGCAGGGGCGAATATTGCCCCAACTTTAGCAATGAAGGGGCAACAGA
Source organism: Pleurodeles waltl (assembly GCF_031143425.1). Taxonomy (NCBI): domain Eukaryota; kingdom Metazoa; phylum Chordata; class Amphibia; order Caudata; family Salamandridae; genus Pleurodeles; species Pleurodeles waltl. The sequence goes on from NC_090445.1 coordinate 1,646,307,823, forward strand.
CCAGGATGTTATCTGACATTTCTTTTGATACCTTGGGGAGAGCCGATGCATCGGCAGGTGCTGCTATTCAGGCTAGGAGATAGGTATGGTTGAAGAATTGGAAGGCAAATGCGACACAGAAAGCATTGCAGATTAAGATCCCGTTTTCAGGGGTTAAATTGTTCAGAGCACTAGGAAATAGTGAAGATGTCGATGGAAGATAGGAAACTTTTTGCCCCCACTAGCTCATCAAGGGAGAGGATCATTGGTGGCAAGAGGGCTTTTGGTCAGTCTACAGCTTCTAGGGGCAGCCAGCCTTTTTGTGCAAGAAGACGCAGCCGGGGTGTCCCTACCACAGATAAATCCCAATCTCAGCAGTCAGATGGAGGCACACCAGCAAACATTCCTGACTATCTGCACATTTCCAAAATACAAATTCCAGTAGGAGTAAGCTTGATGAGGTTTCTGGAGAGCTGGAAGAGGTCTATCACCAACCAGTGGCTGTTGAGGATCATAGAGAAGTGCTACTCTGTAGTTTTCGTTTCTCCACCCCCCAAGGTTTTTTCTGCAGACCCACTTTCCATCCAATCCAGTGAAGAGTGTTGTTCTTATGGCTGGTATTCAAGACCTGCTTTCAAAAGGAGCAATGAAACTGGTTCCTCATCATCAGAGGAGTCAAGGGGTGTATTCCATTCTCTTCATGTTAAGGAGACTGTCAGGAGGTTTCAGACTAGTGGTGGACTTAAAAAGGATTAACTCTTTAATTCCTCATGTTAAGGTCAAAATGCTGTCATTACAGGAGATTCTTCCCTTGCTGACTCAAGGGGAGGTGGTGGCATCTTTGGATCTGTTGGATGCGTGTCTCCATGTGCTGATCCATCCCCCTCCCCTTCAGTTTTCTCAGGTTCTGCGAGGACTCAGAGCACTACCAATTCCGGGTACTCCCTTTTGAGTTATCTTATTCTCTTACGGTCTTTACAAAAGTATGGCACTTTTGGTGGGGGTAATTCATAAGAAGAGAATACATTTTTTTCCATATTAGAATGACTGACTAATCTCTGCCTCTGCTTTTACTAAGGTCACCAGCCATGTCCAGGAGGTATGCAGGATCCAGGAGGTTCATGGCTTCCCTCAATAACTTCAGGAAATCCTGTATAGTCCCCACTCAGGACCTTGTATTAATTAGAGGGCACCTAGACATGGTCAAGGGACAGGTCTTTATCCCTGTACAAAGGACAGAGTATATAAAGAAGAAGATGAGTCTGCTCCATCAAGAATTGGCTCCAGTGATTGAGGTTACAGGGGTTCTTCCATGAGCACGTTTGCACATGTACTCCCTAATAAACCATCTTTTTGCGCATTGGTCGCCATTCTTGAACATTTACGATATACCGGTGTGGGAGCCTCTGCAGATCAGGGGTTGCTTGGAGTGGTGGTTGGACAACAACAATCTAGCAGGGGGGTCTTCCATTCCATGTGACTCCATCAAGGGTGGTGACTGTGGATGCCAGCTAGTTGGGATGAGGGGGCAACCTTAGACTCTTGGTCGGTACAGGGGAAATGGTACCATCTGCAGATTGGTTACTCCTTGAATTACAGGGAGTTGAAAGCAGTCCACTTGGCCTGTCTGGAGTTTGTATCATACCTCAGATGTCACCATGTTCAGGTCCTGATGCACAATTAGGTGGTGATGGGGCATTTTCAGCAAATGGGCGTTGCAGGGTGCAGTCTCTGTGGCTCCTGATTCAGTGGATACTGTTATAGACAGAGAGCAGTCTGTTGTCCCTGACGGTAGTGTATCTCCCAGGGAGGGAGAATTGGGCAGCAAACCACATGAGCAGGGTTTTTTCCCCAAATGAGTGTGATTTCATTAATGAAAAAGATGTTCCAACAGTTGCAGAGGAGATTTGGATGTCTGACTGTGGATATATTTGCCAAAGAAACAATGCCCTCCTTCCACGCTTCTGCACAATTATTCCTTGTGCAGAAGCATGGAAGATGGAAACAATGTCCTTCATGTGGACAGGGGATCTTCTATATCCATTCCCACTGATCCTGATGATTGCCAGAGTATGGCACAAGAGCAGAACTTTAGTGATACAAGTACATTATGAGATTCCAGACCACCCCTATCCACTGAAGGGACCTCCTCTTCTGGCAGGAATGTTGCAGAGATTACACCCTCGGGCCTGGCAGTTGAGAGGGTTAATCTGTTGGCTAGAGGTTGTTCTTTGGAAATGATGGCCTTGATTCTGAACTCCCAGCGACTCAACAATGTTATTCTAGGCATTGGGGGTTCCTTTTCCAGATGGTGTATGGAGAAAGGTCTGAAATCTGGGTCAGTTGAACCTGTGAGGGTTTTGGATTTTCTATCAGATGACTTCACATTGAGGTTGGCTCCCTCTACGACACAGGCAAAATGGGCAGCTTTGAAGGCTTTCAGAAGCCCACATTGGGATCATTTGGATCTGTTGGTGTATAGACTGATGCATAGTTTCTTTCTGCAGTGTCCTAGAGTGGTGTGCCCAGCCCCAGCATGGGATCTTCCCATGGTGGTGAGGGCACTTCAAGCGCTCCCTTTTGAGCCATTGGCAGAAGTTGACCCTAAGTTCTTGACACTGAAGGTGTTTTTTCTTGTGGCAATTGTGTCATCAAGGTGAATAGGAGAGTTGGGTTCCTTGCTTTGGTCCATGTCTTTTTTGGAGGTTTGTCAGGATAAGATTGTTTTAAGTTCTGATCCCAAGTTTTTACCCAAGGTTAAGTCTTTAACAAATAGGTCCCAAGATGTGGTGCTTCCGGCTTTCCATTCAAAATCTCTGACACAGGAGGAAGCAAGATTATATATTCTGGATGTGAAGAGGGCTGCATTGTTGTATCTGGAGAGGATGGAGAGCTATCAGAACTCTGACAGCTTAATTGTGACTTTTGGTTTGGCTAAGAATGATCTTAAGCCTTCCAACTCTGTTGAGTGGGTGTATTAAACAGGCCACTTGGTTCTCTACTGAGTGCAAGGGAGGTCTACTCAGAATATTTCAGTTTCTTGGGCTTCCTTTAAAGGGGTTTCTAATGAAGACGTCTGCAGTGCAACCACCTGGCCTTCTCCACACATTTATGGACCATTTTCGGGTGGTGTTGTACACAAGCACTAGCTGTTAACATACGTTATTATGAACTTTGTGAATGGGTTATTGTTTGTCATGTCTGGTTTTTTTATTAAATAAGTATATGTTACAGACAAAATGATTGGTGGTGTACTTTATTTTGGTCATGAAGCCATGTGCGGCTTTGGTATTTGCTCACTACATGATTTTTTTGGTGAGAAACACTGACCAGGCGGTAATGCTCTGGGTACTTACTGGGAATCTTCATTACACTGAGTTCAAGTCTTTCTCGCCACATCTGGTTTTCCATCCACCTTGCCTTTGCTTCTTTTTCGGCTTCAGGTATTGTGGGGCTTGAGGAAGAAACAGGAAGTGGGGTGGGTGGAGCCTCCTAATTTGGTTAAGGTCAATGTTGAGGGAATTCAGCCATTTTAGAGAGGGATGGGGAAGGCTGGAGCGCTAAATTTTGCGGGGATTCTGCAGAGGGGCAAAACCTCACTACGTGATTTGTGTGGCGAGGAAGACTTGAACTCATAGTAATGAAGATTACTAGTAAGTAACTGAGGCATTCCTCTGCACCTATTTGCCTGAATTTTGATTTATTTTATTGTTTATTTTCTTAATCGCTAATGGAATATAATTTCGGGCTGTTTCGTTTGAATGCTCCAAGTTTTTGGAATGAAATATGCTCCCTCGTCTCTGCATCCCCAGGGTTCTTGAGGCTCCCCACAGATGTTTCCACATAGTGTTGTAAAGCACTATTACATAACCTCAACAAGTTGGTTTCAAGGGCTGACGGGAAATCGCACTCAAAATAAGAAAGCGCACGTCTTCTTGCCTCTCCCGAAAGAACATCTCTGACAGACCTGACAAGATGATTGCACTGATTATTTCCCGCCACCGCGAGAAGTGACAATGAGGTATTTTAATCATCGCGAGACACAGTCAATGATGGATTGGCAAGGACAGAAGCAGGAGGTTGTGGGAGCTGTCTACTGGCTGTGGAACTCAGCGCCTCTCCCTAGCAATCACCCCGTGCTCATGCTGGCATGTCTAATGGCTCAGAAGAGCTGATGACATTATGCATGGCGTCCAAAAAGAGTCATTTTACAGAGCAGTAGAATCCGGGATCTGTTTTAAACTGCTGTGACGTCACAGAAGTGAATAACCAAATTGATTGTATCCTGAGGTGATGTAATAGAGGGAGAGTGCAGCAGCATGGGGAGATGAGAGCAGGCAGGTCCTGGGAGACAGGTAGATGTTTATTTTAATATTTGAAACGAATGGATGATGCTGAGGGATGCTGGTGATGGATGACTGAATTTCATATCTTGTTCTATTTTAAAAAAAGAGGACTCTTATGTTAAAGAACGTCTGGGAGGTTGGCATTGGACCAGAAAAAATGTTTTGGTGTGAGGCAGTGGAAATGTATTGAAGTTGATGACAAGAAGACAGTAAGCCCATCATTTTGTTTTAATTTGTAACGTACAAAACTTGCCAGCTGTATATAGTTACTCGTTATCAGGTCGATGGCTGCACGTGACTCTGAGTTTCCCACGTGCAATGAGGAAAAAAAAGCAGTAATGTTCTGTGTGACCAGAATCAATGTCTTGAAGAGCTAATTCCTTAGGATGGGCAAAAACGTAGCACTTAACGCAATTTACTCAAAACCTGTGATTCCAACTGCAAAGGTGTTGCTGCCAGCAGGATACCACATGACCCACTTCCCCAATGCGTATAATTATAAATTCTTCCTAGCTTCATACTGATGCTTTATGAATACTTACTCGAAGAATTATTTTAAAAAGTCACGTTTTGGCACTTCCCATTAATTTAGTTTATACTGATAAATGATCCAATTTTCTCTGCAAATGTATGAAGATAAAGAAAAAAAGCAAATGGTAGTAGTATGAAGCTACCAAACGATTCAAAATTAGCCAAGGTGGAAAATACTTAACCTTCTGCAACACACTATCTATATCACTCATGTAAGTGTTTAATATGGTGGAAGCAAGCACAGAGCCCTCACTTTCTCCTATACCATAAAATATCTAAGAAAACCTGCACAGCTGGCAAAGTTGAGATTGAAGTATGACCAAAACATTCAATTTTTAGTTCCTCGGCTTACATTTTCAACATTAAGGCGGTCATTACAACATTGGCGGTAAAAGCCGCTTACCGCCGTGCAGAAGGCCGCCAACACACCGCCGCGGCATTCCGCCACAGCAATTATGACCCACATCTCGGAATCCGCCAAAATTCAGACACCCACACAAGTCTGCCACACCAAAGGTCAGTGATAAACTGGCGATAACAAAACCGACACCGTCACGGCAACAGAAATACGCCCACACTATCACGACACACGAATCCACGTGGCGGTCTTTCAACCGCGGTATTCCATTGGCGGTACACACCACCGCGCTCAAAATACACAAACACATACAAAACACAGCCACATTGGACAATTCGAAATACACACACCTGATACACATACACACACCACTCCCACACACCCATTACAATATAAAACACACACCCACATCACCCACAAACCCCTACGACAAATTTACCGAGAGGCGGCCAGCGAGAAACACCACCAGCAAGAACAACAGCATCCACAGGCACACAACACCATCACCCACTCAACTTCCACGCACCTCACACAACACACCACTACATATCACCACACTTATCACCACACACTCCACCCCACACATCACCCACACCACCCCATGGCACGGCAAAGACACCACAGGTTCTCGGAGGAGGAGCTCAGGGTCATGGTGGAGGAAATCGTACGGGTAGAGCCACAGCTATTCGGAGCACAGGTGCAGCACACCTCCATAGCAAGGAAGATGGAGCTATGGCGAAGAATAGTGGACAGGGTCAATGCAGTGGGACAGCACCCAAGAAATCGTGAGGACATCAGAAAGAGGTGGAACGACCTACGGGGGAAGGTGCGTTCCGTGGTCTCAAGACACCACCAGGCGGTTCAGCGGACTGGCGGCGGACCCCCACCTCCTCACCCACAACCAACAACATGGGAGGAGCAGGTCTTGGCGATTCTGCATCCTGAGGGCCTCGCAGGAGTAGGTGGAGGAATGGACTCTGGTAAGTCAAATCTTTACTATTACATCCCCCACCCTACCTGCATGCCATCACATACCCCCACACTCACCCTCACCCCCAGCACCCCTACTCCTCACAAATGTCCCAACATCACAAACCACCCATCCCAACACCAAGCCCTGCATGCAACAACAAAGCATGGACACACATCACCAAAGCATGCCCACTGCACATACCCATACACCCCCCTAAACCATCATCACACAAGCTCCCACACAGGAATGCTAGCACGGGGGTACACGGTCACCCACCCATTGCACACCATTACACACACAGATTTAATAAACATCCTTTTATACCCCTACCCAACGTCACCGGACAGGAGGGTCCACACATGTCCACACCACCAACAGAAGAGGCCCACAGTGATGACAGCACCTCCGTCCAACTGGATCTAGATAACCAGCCCAGACCATCGGGGACCTCTGGACAGTCAGTTCCCCTCACACAGGCACAGGCCACCACAGACCTTCCCCCCTCTGAAAACACCAGCACAGCACCCACCCAGCGGGCCCATACCTCTGTCCCCTGTACACGTCAATCAGCTGTGTGTCCACCACTACAGGGAAACCAGGATAACCCACCACCCCAACAACAACAGGGACCTGGGGGCAGTGGTAGTGGGCACACGGTCCAGGGGACGGAGGCACTGGAACACAGGGGAACTGGGAGGGCTGCCGTGCAACAGGGGGCGGACAGGCCAAGGGAACCCACTCTCCACGAGGCCCTCTCCTCCATCATGGGAGCCTACCACCACTCCCATGAGACAATGGCAACGGTACTGGCCAAGTTTCAGGAGACCCAGCGCATGCAGGAGGAACAGTATATGGGCTTCAGGGAGGAACTCAGAAGCATCAGCTCCACCCTGGGCACCATTGTAGGGGTGCTGAAGAAAGCACTCAACACCAGGAGGGACACTGTGGCACTACAAGGGGCCCCTGACACTAGCATGGATGATGAACTGCCTACCACCTCCGCCGGCGCTAGTGGACAGGACGCCCCGCCACAGGACCACCACACCAGCACCCCACCCCCTGCAGAGGGAGAACCACCCCGCAAACGGTCCCTGAGATCCAGGAAAAAGACAGAGCACGATGCCAAGACCCCCGCCAAGAAATGAGACCACCCTGATTGTCATCCTACTGTCCCACTTTGTCACCCTGTCCATAATTAAACTGCCCCAGCTCCACTTCCTATGCCCATATGGGCAATGCACCTGTGAGACTAATAGACTGGACTCTGCCATGGACACTCCTCCACCATCACCCCTCAACATTTCACTACCCCCTCCAATTTTGAGCTTTCAAATAAACACACCTAAAGCACAAAATGATCTGGAGTCTGTCTGTGATTTCGAAATAGTGTATTAGCAATTACAGTGACAAAATGTTTTAAAAATAGTAATGTCAACATACCTATGTCACACAGCTCTAGTCCATGAGGAATCTAAGCAGATGTCACATAGTGGGACCCAAATCTGTGAAACCGTAAGGGAAAGTGACAACTCAGTGACCATACACTGGGTGAAAACGACAGACAGTAGAGAGGTAGTAGTGTTAAAGTACATGTAGTAGTCAGGTTTATATTCTTACCTGTGTCTCACTGGAAATATTGCAGGATCACTGAGTCTCTGTTGTGCATGTCTTCTTTCTCTGCTTCCTCCTCATCACTGTCCACAGGCTCCACAGCTGCAATAACACCTCCATCTGGACCATCCTCCTGCAGAAAAGGCACCTGGCGTCGCAAAGCCAAGTTGTGAAGCATACAGCAGGCCACGATGATCTGGCACACCTTCTTTGGTGAGTAGAATAGGGATCCACCTGTCATATGGAGGCACCTGAACCTGGCCTTCAGGAGGCCGAAGGTCCGCTCGATCACCCTCCTAGTTCGCCCATGGGCCTCATTGTAGCGTTCCACTGCCCTGGTCCTGGGATTCCTCACTGGGGTCAGTAGCCATGACAGGTTGGGATAACGAGAGTCACCTGCAAATGGTGAGGGGCAACTGTTAGACACACACTAACCCGGAGGGATAACCCCAGACCCAGACAACCATTCCCACTGACTTGCTTCCAGGTGCTCACCTAATACCCACACACGGTGCCTCTGGAGTTGACCCATCACATAAGGGATGCTGCTATTCCGCAGGATGTAGGCGTCATGCACTGAGCCAGGGAACATGGCATTCACATGGGAGATGTACTGGTCTGCCAAACATCACATCTGTACATTCATAGAATGATAACTCTTTCGGTTTCTGTACACCTGTTCACTCCTCTGGGGAGGACCAAAGCCACATGTGTACCATCAATGGCACCTATGATGTTGGGGATATGTCCCTGGGCATAGAAATCACCTTTCACTGTAGGCAAATCCTCCACCTCAGGGAAAACGATGTAGCTCCACATGTGTTTCAGTAGGGCAGACAACACTCTGGACAATACGTTGGAAAACATAGGCTGGGACATCCCTGATGCCATGGCCACAATTGTTTGAAAAGAGCCACTTGCAAGGAAATGGAGCACTGACAGCACCTGCACTTGAGGGGGGATTCCTGTGGGATGGCAGATTGCTGACAGCAGGTCTGGCTCCAACTGGGTACACAGTTCCTGGATTGTGGCACGGTCAAGCCTGTAGGTGATTATCAAATGTCGCTCCTCCATTGTCCACAGGTCCACCAACGGTCGGTACACCGGAGGATGCCGCTATCTCCTCACATGTCCCAGCGGACGGTGCCTCTGAAGGACAACAGCAAGCACAGAGTCAAACAACTCAGAGGTAGGTACCCACAGTTTACCCAGAACACCAATCATACACAAAAGGTGGCCTGTATATGTGTTGAGTCTAGGCCTAGGTATGTGTGACGCAGTTGAAAATGAAGCCATGTGGGCCCCTGAAATGGCGGCTGCCTGACCTCTGAAGTGGGACAATGGGATGTGAGGTAACTGCGCTGGCGTCGTACACCGTCGCAGTAGACGGTCGAAGACCGCGGCGCAATGCTGCATTGGTTAACATTGGACCCTATGGGTCCCAGGAGCCAATGACGATGTACGCCGGCGGTGACGGTACGCACCGCTGTGGACGTGACCGCCATTTTCAATCTGTTCAATCACTCGATACCTGATCTTCGACAGGAGAGGACCTACACTGCAAGTGCTGCTGTGACCTCAGTCTGGAAGAGACAATGGCTCGTGCGTCTGTGGAAAGGGCCCCTGCCTTCACATCGGAGGAGGTGGAGAAGCTCGTTGATGGGGTCCTCCCCCAGTACACGCTACTCTACGGTCCTCCAGACAAACAGGTAAGTACACAGGGAGCATGTTGTATGGGCTATGCCTGTGTGGAGAGGGCTGGATGTAAGAAGGAAGAGGGCAGAGTGCTGCGTGCATGAAAGACGGTGAATGCATGTGCCACATGGCAAGGGTAGGGATGGGGGCCACTCACTTTGACGGTGCAGTTGGTAATGACTTCTCATCTTCCCCTGTACATTTCATGTAGGTCAGCGCCCACCAGAAGAAAGATATTTGGCGTGCCATCGCCAAGGACGTCCGGACCCTGGGGGTCTACCACAGACGGAGCACCTACTGCCGTAAAAGATGGGAGGACATTCGCCGCTGGAGCAAGAAGAGGGCGGAGGCTCAGCTGGGGATGGCCTCCCAACGTGGGAGGGGTGCCCGTCGCACCATGACCCCCCTGATGTTCAGGATCCTGGCGGTGGCCTACCCGGAGTTGGATGGGCGCTTGAGGGCATCACAGCAGACACAAGGGGGTGAGTACACTCTCACTCTGCTGACTTTGCGCGCAGTGGAGTTGTCTGGGTGGGGGAGGAGGGCTGTGGGTTTCCCTAGGCCAGGGCGAGTTCCGTAGGCTAAGCCCCTCCGTAAGGCAGGCACTGTGGCACCCCACCCCACCCCGCCAAGTACAGCTATTTATGCCCCTATGTCATTTATGTGTGCAGATGTCATCCATAGCCTTGTAGGCCATTTCCCAGAAAATGAACTGTGGAGCCCAAGAGCGCGGCGTAGTGCAGGGGGCTTCTGTTTCTGTCTTGTCCGCCAACAGTAGCGGTAATCCATGTACTCAACATGTCTTTCTTCTGTCTCCCCCCCCCCTTTTTGTGGTCTTCCTGTTCTTGTGTGCATTAGCATCATCAGGCGGAGGAGCAGTGGCACCGGAGCACGAGGGAGCTGCATCCCACATGGCCCTGGAGGGTGAGACTACAGACTCGGAATTCACCAGTGGGAAGGAGGGGGAGGGGAGCTCCACGGCAGGGACAGGAGCTGAGACCAGCGACACGGACTCGTCCTCTGATGGGAGCTCCCTTGTGGTGGCGGCAACATCTGTGCCCCCCGCCTCTACAGATACAGCCGCCACCCCCCCTACCAGCACCGCCCTCCCAACAGCCCCTCAGCCTTCGCCCGTGTCCGCTCACCCAGGAGGGTGGGCATCACCTTCGCCCCAGGCACCTCAGGCCCTGCCCCAGTCACCCCTGCTGCCCTCAGTGAGGAGGCCATTGACCTCCTCAGGTCACTCACTGTTGGGCAGTCTACCATTTTGAATGCCATCCAGGGTGTAGAAAGGCAGTTGCAACAAACTAATGCATTACTGGAGGGCATTCATTCTGTTCAGGCGGCCCTTCACCGAGCTTTTCAAACTCTGGCCTCAGCACTGATGGCAGCCATTGTCCCCGTCTCTAGCCTCCCCCCTCCAACTTCCTCCACCCAGACCCAATCCCCTGTACCTCTGCCTATCCCAAGCACACCACCAGACCAGCCTGCACACACCCCACCACACAAGGGAAGCTCAGGCAAACATAAGCACCACACATCACACAGGCACTCACGCAAGCAACACACACATGCAGACACACCAACTGCCTCCACTGTGTCCTCCTCCTCGTCGTCTCCCTCCTCTCTCCCAGTCTCTTCTACACTCACACTTGCATGCACTACCTCAACAGCCACTACGTCCCTCACCAGCACACCCACCAGCACACCCCGCTCACCTGCAGTCACCACCCCCACTACCATGCACACGTCCCCTGTGTCCTCTCCCAGTGTGTCTGTGACGGCCCCTCCCAAGATACACAAACGCAGGCACACACCTACCCAACAGCCATCCACCTCACGACAGCCTCCAGCGCATGCACCTGCACCCGAAGTCACCAAACGTACACCTCCTACTACCACCACCTCTTCCTCCACTCCCAAACCCCCTCCAGCTACCCATCCCAGTGTGTCCAAAAGAATTTTCCTGTCCAGCCTTGACCTTTTTCCCACACCTCCCCCACCCCGTCCATCTCATAGGTCCCGAAGTAGCACCTCAGCCACAACATCTCCGGGACCAGTGGTGCCTGTAGTCACAGGTATGTGGAGTGCACTGGCCACCAGGACAGCCAGTGTGGCACGGAGCCACAGCACAGCCAGTCCCCCACCTGTGAAGCATCATAAGTTGGCCAGTGCCCGGCGGGAGAGGGGGAAGACTCCAGCCACCAAAGCTGCTCCCAGGGGTCCCGCTGGGAGTGTGGAGTCAGCTGTGACACCTTCCAAGGTGGGGAAGGGCCACAAGAAACCCGGCAAGTCGGGGAAGGGCTGCACGGCGGAGAAGACCGCCATCATTCCCGCTGCCCAGGAGGTCACCACCAGCCCGGCCCAGCCCAGCTGCCCAGGAGGCGACCGCCAGCCCCAGCCCAGCTGCCCAGGAAGCCACCGCCAGCCTCAGCCCAGCTTCCCAGGAGGCCACCGCCACCGCCAGCCCCAACCCAGCTGCCCAGGAGGCCTCCGCCAGCCCCAGCACAGCTGGCCAGGAGTCCACCGCCAGCCCCAGCCCAGCTGCCCAGGAGGCCACCGCCAGCCCAGCTGGCCAGGAGGCCACCGCCAGCCCCAGCACAGCTGGCCAGCAGGCCACCGCCAGCCCCAGCACAGCTGGCCAGGAGGCCACCGCCAGCCCCAGCCCAGCTGCCCAAGAGGCCACCGCCAGCCCCAGCCCAGCTGATCCATGAAGGACCGCCAGCACAAGCCCCGCTGGGCCATGAAAGGACCGCCAGCACAAGCCCCGCTGGGCCATGAAGGAACGCCAAATCAAGCAGCGCTGAACAGGGCACCGCCAACTCAAGCAACGCTGAACAGGGCACCGCCAAATCAAGCACTACTGAACAGGGCACCGCCAACTCAAGCACCACTGAACAGGGCACCGCCAACTCAAGCACCACTGAACAGGGCACCGCCAAATCAAGCACCGCTGAACAGGGCACCGCCAACTCAAGCACCGCTGAACAGGGCACCACCAAATCAAGCACCGCTGAACAGGGCACCGCCGCCTCAAGCACCGCTGAACAGGGCACCGCCGTCTCAAGTACCACTGAACAGGGCACCGCCAACTCAAGCACCGCTGAACAGGGCACCGCCGTCTCAAGCACCGCTGAACAGGGCACCGCCAACTCAAGCACCGCTGAACAGGGCACCGCCTACTCAAGCACCGCTGAACAGGGCACCGCCTACTCAAGCACCGCTGAACAGGGCACCGCCAAATCAAGCACCGCTGAACAGGGCACTGCCGCCTCAAGCACCGCTGAACAGGGCACTGCCTACTCAAGCACCGCTGAACAGGGCACCGCCGCCTCAAGCACCGCTAGCCCATGAGCGGCAGGGGCACTGACTCAACTGGGTCAGTCACGGGGTGAGTGATGCACTCTGGGCACCAGTCCCCCTCCAGAACCAGTGGAGATATCCATCCTCTACCTCTGTCCTTCACAGGATGAAGCACTCTGGGCACCAGTCCCCCTCCAGAACCAGTGGAGACATCCATCCACTACCTATGTCCTTCACAGGATGAAGCACTCTGGGCACCATGCCCCCTCCAGAACCAGTGGAGACTGTTATCCACTTGTGAGACTGTGGCTTTGCACTCCCCAGGATTGAACAGTGGGCAACCCACCCACTGTAGAGACTTGAGAGACTGTGGCTTTGCACTCCCCAGGATTGAACAGTGGGCAAACCACCCACTGTATAGACTTGAGAGACTGTGGCTTTGCACTCCCCAGGATTGAACAGTGGGCAACCCACCCACTGTAGAGACTTGAGAGACTGTGGCTTTGCACACCCCAGGATTGAACAGTGGGCAAACCACCCACTGTATAGACTTTAGAGACTGTGGCTATGCACTCCCCAGGATGGAACAGTGGGCATGTGGCCCCCTCGTGGATTTGTCGTCGTGCACTCAAGCGGCTGAGGTGCCCCCCCTTTCCCTCCCCGTGAGGTGCCTGTTTTCTTGCTCTCTGATGCCCCTGCAGTGTTCTCTCCATCATGGTCGGGGATCTTGTGTGGGTCTCGCCCATACCGTGTGGTCCCAGTGTTCCACAGACTTTCTTTGTGCAGTACCTGGACTTCTATGCCTGGTATATATTTTGTACATGGTGTATATATATATTTCTGCCTACTTGTTTGTAATATATTCCGATGGTTACACTCATTTTCTTTGGCCTTTGCATTCTTCCGCGGGGTTTGGGGGGGTGTAACTGTGATGTATTGATATGCATTAGTGTGTGTGTTGTAGTGGGTGAGGGTGGGGGTGTTGCCTGTGTGTGTCCCTGTTTTTTGCCTCCCCCCTCCCCTGTGTCGTAGGTGCAGTACTCACCGTGGTCTTCGCCGCCGGCATTCGTGCTCCTGGTAGAGGAGCAGGAAGACTATCGCAGGTAGGATTTGGAGTTCCGGTTTCATGGTGTCCTCGTTCCTCGTGGAGTGTGTAGAGGTGAGCGTTTTCCCTTCGAAATTCCTGTTTCCGCCGTGTTTTTATCCTCAGTGCATCCGCCCCGGAAAAGGTGGCGGATTGGCCTGTCATAATAGTGTGGGCGGTACCTTGTCTCCCGCCTGTCTGTTGGCGGTGACCGCCGCGCTGTTTGTTTGTACCGCCATGGCGGTCGGAGTGTTAAAGTGGCTGTCTTTGTTGGCAGTTTCTGCCATGGTCGTAATTGCTATTTTTTTACCGCCGGCCTGTTGGTGGTCTAACCGCTGCTTTAACACCGTCCGCCAGGGTTGTAATGACCACCTAAGTTTTTAATTACACTCTCTCAATAGACTTTTGTTAGCCATGTGTATCTCAGCAGTTTTTTAATGAGTTTGTCTAAGTGGCTGTTACTTCAGGTCAGTAATGTGTTTTGGGACCATTTTATTCAAATGACCTTCATTGTGACCGCGGACTTACTGGTGGGTGTAGAGGTTCTGGGTCTCCCTCCAGTCATCATCTTGCCATTAAGTTCCAGCTCCATCACACTACTTCCACTATACCCGTCATCTTCAGGGTACTTTCCCCTTCTGTACCTGAAGACTGGGGTCTCACTGTAGTTCTGCAGGGCTGGTCATGTGCCAGACACCAAAGCACTTTAAAAATAGGGCTGAAGTGCAGCCACCCTCAAACTAGACATTGAAGTCATAATGTTGATTTTTAATTTCTCAGTCTAAATTGTTTTATTTTATTTTTTTTAATTTCTCAGCTTAAACAGGATCCTGCTAGTTATGTATATCATAGTATCTGTTAGCAGTTTGCCTAAGCTGTTGTTGCTTGTAAAAGTCAGAAATGTACTATGGAGCATTTTAATTCTGATTACAGGGGAAACCCCCAAGAAACAATTAAGGAAAGTGTTTAATTGGCTGAGTCAGAGGAAGTCTCAAAATCCGTCTATTAGCTGAGAGAGTTTAAACAAGGGTTAAGTGCTTCAAACAACTTAAACCTTTTTGAATAATGTTTTGAATAACTTCAGACATATAGGTTGAAATACAACACAGATGCTTCTTTAGCAGAGGAGACATGGCAGCCCTCATTCTCCTGGACCTCTCTGCAGCATTTGACATGCTCTCACATCGCTTCCTCAGTGGGTTTCTGCATGATTTTAGCATCATAGGACCTTCACTCTGGTGGATCTTCTCCTTAACGGACATAACACAAGCTGTCAACCTGGCAGCTTACTCCTCTGAAGCCTGCATACTCATTTGTGGAGTGTTCCAAGGCTCATCACTCATTCCCATCCTCTTCAACGCATAAATGATCCCTCTGGCCACCATCATCTATGCTCACGACATCAACATCCTCTCCTACCAGATGACATGCAGCTCATACACTTCCTCTCAGGCAAGACCCCCAACACAATAAACAAGTTCACTGCCTGCATGACTGAAGTTGCTAACTGGATAAAAGCCAAATGCCTCAAGCTTAAAACTGAAAAGACAGAAGTAGTGATCTTTGCCGAGAAAACATCACCAGGAGACTACAAACGGGGACCAGCCGAACTCGGACTCACACCTACACCAAGAAACCATGCCAGGAACCTTAAGATAATAATAGACAGCAAAGTGGATATGACTTTACAACTCAATGCCATCACTGTGTCATGCTTCCATACCATGAAGATGCTGAAAAAGATCTTCAAATGGCTTCCCCGTGACACTAGAAAAACTGCCACTCAGACCCTAGTCACCAGCAAGTTGGACCGTGAGAACTTTCACTACGCCATGCTCACCAAGCAGCTCATTAGAAGACTACACAACATCCAGAACTCCGCAGCCAGACTCATCCTCAACTTCCCACACAGAACTCACATCACACCACACCTCGGAGAATTACATTGGCTCCTGATACAAAAATGCGCTGAATTCAAACTCTTTACAATGCATTCAAGGCCAATCACCCAGACACCTCTGCTCAATAGGACTCCTACTTGCACACATCTCACATATACACAGAACCATGTCAGAAGAACGAGCATTCTCTTACATCACTCCTAAAGCATGGAACAAGCTTCCACCTCACATCAGAGCCTCCTCCTCTCTTCTTAAATCCTGCAAAAAAGCTGAAGACCTGGCATTTCAATTAACCAACCTACCATAAGTAGGGCTAGGCACACACACGGCTAAGCACACACTCCTGTTTTACTCTTGGATATCCTACGGGCTGATAGTGTGCTTTACTTTTTGTCATATTTATCTTGTGTTATACACATAACATAACAATGGTAAAAAGCATACACCTCATTCTAAAAAGGATGCTGTGCGCTGTGGTCTGGGGTGGAAATATTAGACTCTAAATCTGATCTAGCACCCTGTAGAAGCACAACCAAGGAAGGTGGGAGACAGCAAGGAAAACATAAACTCTACAGTAAAGGGAACTGAGGGAGTGATGAAAAGATTAACATCAAAGAGAGTCCAAGTGTGAACTATATGGAACGTGAGATAAACCCACCAACTCACAATGTTGTCAGGGAAAGAGTGATTCTCCCTCTGGCATTTTATATCATTTCTGTCTAAACTGACTCAGAGGTGCAACTACACACAGGAATTAAAAGACATGTAAATGTGGTAAAGCAAAGAGTTCCCCGTGCAAGATATCCCAAAGAATGATGTTTGCCGATATGCATATTACACCATTGTGATCATTCTGTTTAACCTTTTGATCTACCCAAAATGGCTGCTACAAGTGCAGAACAAAGTTTTCCCCAGCAACTACATGTGGGGGACACTGCCATACTGTGCTTAGTCTCCACAGATGCCAGCGTCCAGCCCTCAAAATATCCTTCTCTCAGAAGCAGTTTATGCAGATAAGTAGTTATGTACAGCCTAGCGCAACACCTGAACTGGTACTGTTTCCTGACTGTGCACCTCATCCTACAACACCCAGGTTTGGAGAGATATAGAGAGAAAAACACATAAGAACAGCCAGGGAGCATGCACAAAAGAAGAGGGTTCCATAGTCTCTCAGGTGGCTCTATCACTTCCAAGGTACAAAAAACTGTAACTATGGATGCTTGAGTCCAGAATGGGATTAACTTCTTTTTCAATCTCATCATTCACAACCAAAGGAGGAGGAAGAAGAGAAGTCTTCAAAGGAACTACAGGAATGGGTTTCAGAAGAGAAACATGGCAAACAGGGTGAGTACATCAATGTAGAGGTGCCAGCCGAGGTGCCATCAAATTAACCACCTTGAAGATAGAAAAAGGTCCCACAGAGCATGGGGCAAACTTGGAATGATAACGAGTTACTGTAGGTTATGTGTGTAGAAAGGCAGGCTTTGGATCTGATTTAGAGTCTGTCTGACGTATTATTCTGTCACAACATGGCAAATATCCTGTCTGCCTTATTACAAGTGCACAACATCCTATTGTGCCTGTAATAGGGCATATGAGATTTATATAATGTTATGACAGCGTAACCCATTCACCACCTTTAAATCAGGCCCCTTGTCATCACCATCTTGATAATCAGAGGAAGGACGATGGTGGTCTGCATACACAGCTTTGGCAGCATTGAGATGTGCAACAATATTTCAATGAAAAGATGGTAGCCTCATCGGAAGATGGGTCACTGATAGAAATGAGGTAGATAAACCAAATGACAGTGATTGAGGATTAAAGCGAATGTACAGAACAAGGGTGAATAGCTAACAGAATTGTGGAACCATTTACCAAATATAAATTCTGCCAGTGCAATCCATCGGATCCAATCCATTTGATATTGAGCAAGTACACCATGTTAAGTATTATTCAGCTGCTTGATTTACTCACGCCATCTATCCAGCTGATTAAGAATGGTAGATTACTGGACTTACGACCATCAATTTACAACAAGCCTAAAACAGCTGTCCAACAGCCAAAGATGAAGTGAGAAACTCAGTCAGTGACTACGGCTTCAGGAAGAAAATGTATAGTACCACCTCTTTCAAAAAGAATGTAGCAAGTACTGATGATGAATGTAGGGTATGAACAGGTATAAAATCAGCCACTTTAGTGACATTATCTACCACAACTACTAATATCATACAAGACCCAGATACAGGCAAATCAATGATAAAATTCATAGAAATTCAGGCTTATGGCTGAGATGGAGTGGGCAATGGCCTAATTAATTCCGCTGGTTTTGTATGATTCAATATGGCTTGAAAGTAGGATTGAACATATGTCTTTAGATCTTTCTGAAGATCTGGCCACCAGCATTGGTATGCATTTTGATGTAATGTATGTTTATACCTTTGATGCTCATTTACAAGTGCATCTAGGCACCAATGTTACATTCCTGATTGTAATGATCCAGTATATACAAAGACTTGCTAGATTGTATAGAGAAAAAATTAGACTGATGAGCTTCTTGTGAATGCTATTTATTACAGTAAGAGTACTCCTCAGCCTACCCTCATTCTAATGAAATAATATTTTGTATTTTATTGAAAACCTGTCCGATGAAATCAAAATTACAAAAACACAATTTAGAGAAATTTAGTTTTGACGCTGTTGGCACTTGACCAAAATATGATGAAGATGTGAAACAAGAAAGCCTGTGATTATTCAGTTCTTGTAAACTGTGTGATCCTAAGAAAATATTTAATTTCACCAACCCTCCTTTTTCTTCACCATCACATACTAGAGCATCTTTAAGTTGAGGGCTCCAAAACTAGGAGACTATGAGCCAGTAGACCAGAAGCTATGGTTGGTGTAGGACCCTGACCACCCAAATTCTGAAGTGGAGAAGGTGGAAGAGTTTAAGAATCTTGAAGGCAGCTTTAAATGGCTTTGGCAAGACTATGGAACTAGTAACAGGAAAGGGGTTAAGAGCCCCCTTAAAAATGGAGTAGAAAGACTGAGAAAATAAAATAGAAAAAGAGTGAAGGGGGGACTCTTAAAATAATAATGTTGGAGGGAAAACAACCACAAAGGAATAATTGTTTGCAAAGAGAGGAATTCATCAGGTTAGCTTTCCCAGCCTAAGAAAGCCTTTCTAAGTAGGAAATACATAAAAACCAGTTTGTAAAAAAAAATAAACAGACTTAGGGCCTGATTTAGGTCTTGGTGGAGGGAAATGTGATGGAGATCCCGTCCGCCATATTATGATCCCATGATCTTCTATGGGCATCATCATAAAGCGGATGGGATATCCGTCACGACCTATATCAGACCCTTAGTTTCTTCAGGTTGATATTTCAACCAAATACACACATAATGTAGTGCCTTTAGCACATCTTTCAGAAAAGATCGTTTGTATTCATGAGTGGCAAATATGTAAGGCGTGATAGGAGGTTCTGTCCGTTATGACAACATTCAGGTCTGTAGGTAACCACAAAGTAAAAATAGAGAACAAAAGCATCCAGCGAGCGTGTACTTTGTTTATAGCTTGTCCATACAGTCACTTGATGTTTAGCTCCCTTCAGATAATTCCTCAAATGTAGAAAGGTATCTTAAATAGCCAATAGTTCTCAAGTATAGAGTGTGTTGTGTTGTTCAGCATCAGCTAAGCCTTGTGAAGTGTGGATATCCTGAAATATCAACTCCACAATGTCGTTTGACATTAGTATCTAGGTCACAGTATCATGAATACAAAAATATTGAGGAAGACGACATTCGGGGCAAATTAGCCATTGCCCACCCATACATGCGGATGGCCCACACCTCCTCATCTTTATCCGGACAAGAGCATCTGTCAGGCTGAGCAGAGGTCAGCCTATCACTTTTCTTGTTTAGATCAGGCAGCCAAATGAGCAGGCTTCTGGCCGCCTGAGGTGAACTTTGCCAGGTTGAGGATTTCACAGTTCTGTGGGCGTGACCTCCTCATTCTGGGACAAAAAGTGCCACAAGGCCCTTCCCCTTGTGATGAGGGAGAGCGTCATGGATTGCAGCGGACCCAGGCGCTTCAGCTTTAAGCACTGAAGTGCTCAGGGCCGAATGTCACACCTTGTCACAGAGTAGGGCGGGGTCAAGCAAGTCTCAGTGACTCCATCCTACTCTGTGATAAGTGAGTGACTGTTGACTGCCCTCATTGGCTGACCTTAGCTCAGCCAATGAGGAGAAGGCAGCAGTCCCAATCCTCAGTGGACCTCCGAGGCTTTCCTCTCTGGGATCTGCAAGTCACGTAGGTTTTATGATTTTGAATGTTTTCTATGTGTGTGTATGTATAAATTTATGAATTTGTTATGAGTGAGTGTTGTGAATGGGTGTTTGTGTGCGTGTTTGAGAATGCATAGAACTGAGTGAGTGAGTGTATATGTGTGGGAATGGCATAAAACCCCAACATCAGGCATAATAATCATACATCCTTGACTAGAACCCTATTAAATTGTTTGCGTAGGAACTCTGTTAGGAGTGTAACTTGAAAATACTCCTGGTTAGCATACAATTCGCACAGACATACCTGTGTTATTTGTACACAAACAACACCCATGTGTAAATGAAGGGGAGTTATTTGCACAAATTGTAATTGTGATCTTTCTTTGTCCACTATTACCATATATGCTCACGTTTGACTATGAGAAAAGGGTGTTTGGGAACCAGGCCCAAACTGTAGTAGCTGATTTTACTGGCTGACTGTATTAGCTGATTGTGAGGGATCTGTCGCACTGAGATGATCCTTTCGGGACATGATCTCTTGCAAGGCTGAGAAAAAACACAAGGGCCACATTCCTGGGTGCCGCATGAGCCTCAGGTTGCAATTACAGCTCGCCCCCACTGAGGCCTTCCCTTGGACTAGGAAGAAAAAAAACTCCCCTTTCCTTCACATAGCTACTGCCATGCTTTAAGCCTCCCACAACGCCCCTCTCCCTCGAATCCTAACCTCGACAATCCAGCTCAGCATGTTATTCCTCATTTGGGGGAGGAGGGGTAAACACTCGTAATGGCTGGATGTATGGGCACGGATCCTATCCAGAAAATTTACTTCTGGCCATATAGTATTCCTAAAAGGAAATCAAGTCCATTTGTAATAGGGGACTAAGGGGCAAATTTGAGAAAAGTGGCACTGCATGGCAACATTTTTGCGCTACTCCTGCAGAGTACATAGGGGGCCATTATAAATAATGGAAGCCCCCTTTTAAAGCCTTCTCTGAGCAGGCATTAAAAGTGCCAAAAAAATGGTGTAAGGAAATCTCTTACATTTCCTTGTGCCATTTTTTCGGCCCACCCTACCGGGGGAACGCCCCTTTAAATACATTATGCCTGGCACAGGCATAATGTGGTGCAAGGGTTTACAAAGTGGCGCAATGCATTCATTGCACCACTTTGTAAATATGCCGCGGGGAAAATTCCACTTTAGCGCCACATTAGCATAAAATAAAATGATGCTATGGCGGCACTAAGGTGGCGCTAGGGGTTCTTAATTCTGCCCCTAAATGTAACATCACCAGTTCCTCTAGTTTGGTTCACTGCACAGTTTTGCTAAGTACTGAAAGTCACAGGTGATTCATCTAAAAAAGAAGCCCTGTAATTCAAATGTCAACTTGAGCAATGGAAAGAAATATTTTTTCCAGATGATTTCCTTTTGCTTAGAAGCCAGAGGGCTTCAGGGGCTGCAACAATGCATTATATAATGTGGTCCAGTGTCAATGGTGAGACAAATAACCTTTCCCTCACCAGTATCTCTCAAGCATTGAGCTAGCACCATTATCCTATGCTGTCTCTAACAGATCGGGTACCTTTCACATCTGGACTTTGACAGTGTTCCATGCTGTGCTAGTTGGATGCATGGTTAACCATCACCATCCTTTCACCGTGAGACAAGCAATTGATTCTTTGTGCCCCATTAGAAACCTAAAAATACAAATAAACAACCCATGATACAGAAGCCCATAGAATGGCAATAAAATGACATGTCCAAAGGATTAATTAACGTCTCTGAAAGTGAGGAGTCCTTGGATCAGAGGTCAGTAGAAATATTATGTATGCGTCTATGCTTAATGAACATTAGCCACTTCTGAATACAGGGATGATAATGATATTTCAGGGCTTCTTGCACTCTATGTTGAAGGTTTCTCTACTTTGACAGACCCTACATTTGGCCTGAACACATGTGAGCCACGAGAGGAGTTGAATGCATAAGGAGAAACCTGTTTAATAAATATAAGCAGATATTAATGCGTGGGAGGGGGTCACATCCTGGTGAATGTGAATCTATACCTAAAATATGCTGATTTCTACATGACCGCTGAAATCTGAAATTCGCCTGCAGAAATATCCAAACAAGTTGGCCACTGACTTGTTGCTTTTGTTCCAGTTTGAAAAAAGCCTGTATTAACAGTTCAGGCTGGACTGTTCCTATTGAAGCAGGGCCAAGACTGATTTGCGTATGGCTGGGCCTAGTCTGAAGCAGCATGATGGGCAAAAGAATGATAGCTTGGACTGCTACCCCGAGTGATTGCCAGTGGGTAGACGTATTGCAAGAATTCATCCCATCACTTTTGTGTGTTTACTGACATTTACTGCTTAATACGAGATGCACCTATAGTTTACACTCGAATTACTGCGTATTTAAATTGAAGTAGAACCTCTGTTAATAAAAATGAATGTATTTTTATATTTATGACTATTTCAATAAGACTTAAAGAGTTAATGCAAGTGTTTCTATCTTTAGAACGTGTTGGATGCTGGTAAGCACTGTATGCATCGCACTATTCAATTAACCAGTAATGTGCCTTTCTTGTGGAATGGTGACCTGGTCGAGTACGAGGGATTGGTACAGGATGGTCCAATTAGGTCTCTTCCAAGCTCACTCATCATGCTTAACCCAAACCAAAAATAACTTGAGCAGTAGGGTGCGAAGAGAAGGTACAGGCAACAGCTGGGACACAGTTATATGTAATCGCCCCATGATTCTTGCTCAGGCAAGGGAAGGGACATGGATGGAGAAAGTTGAGACTTTGCCTATGGGATTCATGATTCACACCCTCACTCACAGATAATTCACTCCAGTATCACTGCCATTGTGCAAATTGATTAACAATAATAATATTTTGACAGTATAGCCATAACCTTAATAAACTGAGGAGTATCCATGGGAAAGTATGCAACCTTTGAAGGCATCTGCACCGTGTGCCTTATGGTGAGGTGTCCACATTGATATCCAAAACCTCTTCTTACATAAAACACAGATACAAATCCCTAAGCCAATGAGACCACCAGACATAGGTCTAAAAAGAAATAGGTGGGCAGATGTTGCTTTACCCCCTTAACCTCGTCTATCCCCCTTTCCCCTTTCCATTAAAAAAAAACATACACTGGTTCAGTATCATTACAGATCTCAAATGACTGATTCTACTCAATGGTGTTATTTTCTCTCTTCCTTGAAATCTACTGCAATGTTAGAATGCGAATTGTAAAGGGTAACCTGTGATTCATTTCCCATTTCTCTGTACTCCAGATGACTTCAGCAGTCAAAGCATTCTTAATTCTCTTTCACCTTCCCTGTGCTTGCCACGAACGCACTTCTGTACTTTCCTTTTGGTAAAATTGAAGGTTGTCTTTGGACACCCCTTCAGTTTTATTATCCCTAAAGCAACCAATCAGAACTTTGTTCTGGGACTTAAAGGCATCTAATTACAATATTCTGTCTTAGTTATACTGCCTTGAAGTCTACAAATACAGTACGTATTAATAATAATAGTTTAGTATTTATTAATTAATATGTGTACCATTCTTTTATAGGTCTCCTGGACCTCCTGATATATTTACATGTAACTCCACTTGACATAATATTATGCAGTGGAAGGATGAACAGAATCAAAACATAATACAATAGTTTAAAAATTAAAAATATTACAAGACTCAATACGCTGAATTTATGTACAACTGCTTATGTATGAATTAGTTTAGGAACTCAACTTGGAGTTTATATTTAACTTCGACCATACATAGGAATATAACCGTGTTAGCCAGAATTAACCTAATAAGGGAACTTAACTTCATGCCAGAGATTAACTAGGAAAATATAGAGCGGCTAGAATGTTTCTTTACTGAGGCACTGTAAATTGCAGGCATTACAATTATCAAACATAATTATAGTAATTGTATTGATCATGAAAGGCTGTGCTTGTACAAATTGGTATGCAACCTTGCACACCCTGGCCTCAGTGTGGAATGTGAAACTGATAGGGCACATCTTATTTCGTTCTGCACTGTGCACTGTAAGGTGTAGTTCACTGAAAATAGTATATGGCACAGATGCTGTAGTGAATGGGATGATGGTGAAAAGTCTGTCTGTCAGTAATATGATTCTGACGATGGTCCTGATGATGATGCGTTTTGTCTCTGCCAGTATGAACCCATCATCACCAAAGGCAATGAGGCTGTGGTGCATCACATGGAGGTTTTCCAGTGCGCTGCCAGCTTTGACGCCTTTCCTCGTTACAACGGGCCGTGTGACTCTAAGATGAAACCCGAGCGCCTCAACTACTGCCGCCATGTCCTGGCGGCTTGGGCCATGGGTGCTAAGGTTAGTGAATCTTGGCTATTACACATTAACCGTATCATTAAATCACCACATCACATGTTTGACTCTCATGTTTCATTAGTTCGTGACTTTTAATTTACCATGCCTGTCATTTAAACGTGCATGCGTATGCTCAGAATGTACACCATAGGAATGGCATGCACAAACTTTCCCATCAGTGCTGGAAGTGATGATAAACTTATTATAGAAATGTTATCTCGCATAGACCATGCAAACAGCAGGGACCAGTGTGTCTGAGTGCAGATGCCCTCAATTTTGTGTTATGCCTCTCGACTGATCCTTATCAGTTTGTGAAGATTATATTACTGAAATAGCGATATTACTCATCAGTTTAGCCAGTGGCTGTTAGTTTGGAGTGAGTTCTGTGGGAGTGATTCCAGAAGGAAAAGCTCCCACCCTTTTTGCTTGTACCCCTGACCTGAGCTAATATTTAGTGGGAACCTTGGAAACGCCTTTTTAGTGCGTCTAGGCTAGGTCCTCATTGGCTGAAATCCCCATACATTCATGTATCACTCTTATCTCATACCTCGAACATCAGCGGTACAAATAAGGGGCAATCTGGTGGAAGGTAGTTTTTGCCATGTTGTGAGCCTTTGTTTTCCAATGAAGGTAACCCTTTCATTTTAGTATGCAAACGTGTTATTGAGCATGGAACAAGTAATGGACTGGGATTCCATCAAATGCCCATTTCTAGTGTATTCTCCTGTAATGTAAATGTGTCATAGGGTTATGAAGATGAAGTGTATGCAAAAACACATTCAGTGATTGTATGAAGGTATTCCAGGGATGTCATGCACACTATGCCTCCCCTTCACAATTCTATTATTTTATTTCTTTTAATGATTTGTTTTTTAGGCTTCTTTATTTTCCTTTTATGATAGTTTGAAGTTCCTAAATGCATGCAAAACTGGCTTTGTTTTAACTATAGTGTCAATAATAGTATTCCTGTCTGCACTATAGTTCACATTCAGTATTTTTGTCTTATTTCACAGAACTTGTGAAAGTTGCATTCATGTTCAAAGATCATATAGCCTGAATCGTTACATTATTATGCACCATAAGTCTAGTACATCCTCTCAATATCTGCATCTCAAGGTTTTAGAAGTAGACACAGTTAATATGAGCTGAATATGACTCAAATGCTTAGGGGCATTTTACATAGATTATGACTTTCGCATCCCATTGGTTTACTCTGATTAGATCTAGGGCCTCATTACGATTTCTGTGGACGGAAAAACCCATTCGCTGAAATTCCAATGGGGAGGTTGCCACCATTGTGGCTGCCTCCCTGCCAGGCCCAATTTGAGTTTCCCGCTGGGTCAGCGGGTGGAACCTCAGTTTTGGGAAATTGTCTACAGCATTGCCTCCGGCTTGTAATAGAGCCGGCGGCAATGCTGTAGTGCGTAGGGTGCACCAGACAGTGAACATTGCGACCGTGCTGGCCATGAAATCACTGGCGGAGAATGAAATCATAATCCTCAGCGCTGCCCTGGTGGATTAGAACCACCAAGACCACCAGATGGCCGGGACGACTAATCCTGGTGGTGCTGGCAGTCCGACTGCAGTACTGCCTCCACGGTCATAATATGGTGCTTGGACCACCGCATTGGCAGCGGTCTGACCGCCTTCGCTAATCTGGCGGTCATGAGACCGCCAGGTTCGTAATATGGGCCCTAGTGTCTTAAAATCTCCATTCAATTCTGAAAACATAAGATAAGAGTCAGTGGTCAATACCCTATGTAAACCCCAGGAACTAACAATTCATTCAGAGAGAACCTTCACCCAGGCAAAGATCATGATTGGCGTGGCACCGGAGTTTTTGAGGGTCGGTGAAACATTTTTGCTTTACTGACTGGTGCAAGGGTTGTGTTCTCGCACAAACATAATCTTCTTGCCCTTATGCTCAAAATAACAACCAAGCTATTCTAAACAGACAACAAGCCTTGCTACCCCAGGTTATTGATTGATTCTGCTAGAACTACCATAGTGCCCAGAGATAGCACAGTGAGGGTATTACAGCTACAAATTGTGATAATGACGTTACAATTTTTCCCTGTTGTTTTCATTGTTTATGGAACTCTTAGTTGTTTTTAATTTTTATCTTCGATGATGTTACAATGCAATATTGAATGCACTAGATTCGGGAATTTTAAAATAACAATTTAGAAAAAAAGTCAAAATGCATATCTAATTTCTAGTGGTCCTTGAGTGAAAGAAAGATCTTTTAGATTACACATCTGTCCCTGAATCTTTTATGGGACTGTTAGGGATTTAGAAAACACTACCCTCCCAGTAATGCTCAGTCAGCTGTGTGGGGCTGCAGTTCCTATGGTATTTGTTCTGCATTAAACTAAGTCCTTGCATCCTGGGTTAGAAATCCAAACTTTGCAGACCTGGGGTAAAACTACAGACAGTAATGCTAATCCCAGCGAAACCCCTGACATTCTCCTTCTCTGCTCATAATTATATAATCATGTGTCTCAGACTTAAATATAGGATCCAAAAAAAAACATACAGGGAGTCTCTTCTTCCAGCTCAACCAGGAATCAATCTTATTATGTAGAACATGACTTTAAATAGATGTGCCTGTTTCTGGATTGTGACACACTGTTTAGCTGTTTAGCTATATTGTCTAATGAAGCTGCCCCATTATTTTCATGCATTGATGCTCCTTGCACTTTGATGGGGAACCCACGTTTCTTATATGAAATTTACTATTGCAGCCATTCTATTACCCAGAAGAAGCTGGACTTGCCTTTGGAGGACCTGGTTCCTCTAAATATTTACGGCTTGAGGTTCACTACCACAATCCTCTGGAGTTAAAAGGTAAGATACAGAGGATGTGCATCTGATTCCACAGTTACCTTGGCTTGCTTTCAAAAATTGCACCCGAAAAGCTTTTTCTACACATGCTCTTTCCATTTCCTGGTCTTTTGCCTCCTACCTTAATATTTTACTTCCAGGCTCAGAATCCTGCAGTTGCTTCACAGAGTTTATCTAATTCAATATCAATTCTAAACTGGCAGGCAAAGACTTTTAGGCTACAAAGAGATGAGATGTTATTTTTTCATCCCCTAAAATGTATCATCCAATTGAGTGGACAGCCAGTTTTACCACCAGGCAGTTAAAGCAGTCATGTTTAATCATAAAGGGATCACACTCTGCCTATGTAGGGGGTAAAATGAATCAGTCGGCCTATGTTATCACCCGCTTGTCTGAGGAAGGCTAAGACAAGGGGTCTCTCTGTTGAAGGTCTGGTTCCTTGAATCTTCTCACTTCTTAGTGGGTCCCCAGGAAAAACTGAATGTGCCATTCCCTGAAAACCATGATCCACAAACCAGTGAAATGTTGGACCTGCTCCCACCTCTGGCTGTGCAATACCAAACAGATACTTTGTGATGTGAGTAACAGGTGGCCGACTGTACAAGCTCAGCTCCTCAGTGTCTGATGGGTAGGATGTTAGAGTGGGGTTTCAGTCTTAGCAACCATTCAAAAAGTACATATTGTTTGATATGAACATTTGTAAACTGCTTTTTTCAGTAATTGCCTATATAGTATTTTTTTCTGCTGCAATTCTTCTATTCGTGTTGTAAAGAACAGTATTTACTATTATTTAATTTGCTGGTATTTAACCTATTGACCTCAGAAAAGATGCAAAACCACCATCGGGATTCAGGTTTTGATCCCCAGGCCACTCAAAGATATCAGTGATGGCTTAATTTTCTGAGCCAATTTGCCCGCAGATTTGTGCCAACACACACTTACCCAATACATTAGATCCATCCAGTTCCACATTAATATCCAGCCCTTCTTTAAAGATCACATGAACAAAAGGTTACTAATGGCCGAGTATCTTCTGGATTTGCCTTCCAAGAACAAACCTTTCCTTTCCACGTTTAGTTTACATTCCACCTACCAGGTACTTGTCCCCTCTGCCATCTACCAGAGAAATGCACTTTCGTAAAAAAAAGTGCCCGACTACCATAACATCACTAAGGACCTTCTACCATGTAGCAAACATTTAACCACATGCCAAGTGAAATTCAAATGCACCTTCCACTCCAAAGCCAACTCTATCGGCTTCCCACTGAAATTCAGTTTAGAACATATACACATATACCATCGTCTACAAGGCATCAGCTTCATGAAACCAGAACACCCTTCAGAAATACAATCCATGTCCAGATGCTTTCATCGCCTGCAGAGACTCCTGCAAACGCTGACAACCCTGAAAACAAACACAGACAGACCCAGGAGATAAACCTTCTTCTCACATTCCAAGGCTGTGAAACTATTTCCAACCCCAAAACTAATAATATCCCATCCCTCCAACACATTAAAGCTGTGCTTTATGGTAATTTCACTCCAACCCTTCCTAACATCATGCTGAGTTTTATTGGTGCCAGGATTGCTGGGTACGGTGCTAACATTAATGTCCCCGCTGCAAAGAGTGCCTGTTGATTGAGTACTTAGGGCCAGATTTACAAAGCCCTAGCACCTCCTTGCGCCACATTAGCATCATTTTTTTAATGCAAAAATTGCCACGCCATATTTACAAAGTGGCACAATTAATGCATTGCACCACTTTGCGACCCCTTGCACCACATTATTCCTGCGCCAGGCATAATGTATGCAAGGTGGGCGTTCCAGTGTTAGAAGGCCCGCAAATCTACAAGATTTCATTGCGCCATTTTTGGAGTCATTTTTAACGCCTGCTTAAAGCAGGCATTAGAAGGATGCGCCCATTGAAATCAATGGGCTTCCTTGAACTTTGCTGCACTAGTGTCAACATTTTTTACACTACTGCAGCAAAGCAGCCCAGTAGCATCAAAAAGTTTGACACTATTGGCTTAACATGCGCCATGGTGTACCGTATTGTAAATATGGAGCACCAGTGGTGTCTTTAGGTGGTGGTGGGGGTGCAAGAAATCTGGCGCATCAATACTGATTCACCAGATTCTTGTAAATCTTGTAAATTGGCCATCACCAGTGAGGGTGATGGCCATATAGTTAATAATGACTCCCCGTGTTCATACTCACTCTTACCAATTAACCTCATGTAGATGTTGTCATCTGACGTCACACATACGGTCCCTAGTATCACATTCAATAGCCTCAGGAAGTTACCCTACTCAATATATCATGAGTGATTCGAGTGTGGCAACAGTAGCACCTTTTCACTGACGTTTCTAACTCTGTATTAGTTTGCAAATCCATGTGAATGTGAAACTGTATATTTTTGCATTCGTTTTCACCTCCCACCACTTGCTATGCTGTGTTGCATATATTTGCATGTGTTATAAACAGAAGTTTTGTCATTCAGAAGCACAGTGTGCGACATTTAAATTTATTTGTTTGGAAGGTGCTTATAGGCAAGTTAAACTATTATAAAGTATAAAGTGGACGCTGACATGCTCTCACAGCAAGTTAAGAGTCGACTGTTAATATTAATTCATCTTCAAACACTTTTAAACGCTAGTTGTTACGATTAACCACCCTCAGGGGGCCACATTTTATTGACCTCAGAGGTATAGAGAATTGAGTTGGCCATTCCCTGCTCTGGACCCATGACCTGCAGAATACATGCAGAGTTCTGCAGCAAGTGTCTCAACCCAATGAGCTATTCCATACACCAAAACGTACGTTTGCAAATATAGTTTTTTTTTCTTTAATTACACAAAATTACTCAAATTCACTCATTAACTACCACCCGGCAAATGTGCCCCCCATCTCTCCATAGCCCCCCTTTCATGTACATTCATTTGTTTTAAAACGCTTGTAAACGCTGGCCTTACTAATCCACTCAGCTATCCACATAAAATATAGTTCTGTTCTTTGCAGCAGATATATTTACCCTCTATGCTACTTTATGGCTGGTCTAGACAAAACTCCCATCACTCTCCCTAGCAGGAACATTAATCACAAGAGGTATCTTGGCCTTTTGATTGTGTCCTGAAGGCTGGACTCACAAGAAAAGTTTCAGCAGGTGCTTTTGCATCGCAAGTTTAGTAAGTTAATGCTAAACACAGCACCCCCCTGAGGTCAGTACCCCCAATCCAGTTCAGCACCCGATGCGTCCGCACCACTCGCACTGCCTTAAAGCCGGCCCTGGGTCTGGGAATGCCGGGTAAAAACAGGAGTTAATGATGTTCCTGATGGTCATTGTCTCAGCAGAAACAATTTTGACAAGTGTCATTTCTGCATTTCTTGGCCAACATCTAATGGCAGCCAGACAAAATTGCTAAAATGACCGAAAAGTGTGCAGTATTGGGATCAGAACCCTGGACAGTCTGGAAATGTTTGTAATGCGGAGTGCAAATATCCCAGCAAATTGATTATCGTACTTTTTTTTAACTACACATTGTAACCTGTAACCATATTTATCATTTTTTTGTGCAAGGCAGCAAGCCACATTGCTGGGCTGTGCTGCATGTGAAAGAAAAAAGGCATCATCATTCTCTGTGCTACCTCAGATGAGTCAAAACTGCCACTAGACGAAACCCCATGGGCCAGATTTATAAGAAAGTGGCGCATCAGCTGAGATGTGCCACTGTTTTTGTGCCCCCCTACCGGCACCTAACGACACCACGTGGGTGCTGTATTTACAATACAGCACACCATGGCACACTTTAGGACAATAGCGTCAAAATTTATGAAGCTATTGTGGTACTTTGCATCGTTAGCTCCATAAATTGTGGCGCTAATCCTGCAAAAAAAAGGAGGCCCATTAAAGTAATGGGCACGCCATTTTAACACCTACTCTGAGCAGGCGTTAAAAAGTACACTAACAGGGTCACAGTGAAATCTTGTAAAGTGCCACAAGAGTGTCAAACATTTTGAAGCTATTGTCCTAATGACCAACATGGTGCACCATATTTCCGAATGCAGCGCTACCATGGTGTCCTTAGCTGGGGATCGAGTGATACAAGAAAAGTGGCGCATCAGGACTGATGCGCCACTTTCATGTAAATATGCCCTAGTGAGTTGTACTGGAATACACTATGTGGGACACACTATTTTAAAGTTGGATTCAAGTCTTCAGACATGTAAATCATGAGTGTATGTTGTTTATAGGATGTATGGCATTATGGCGGTCATTCTGACCGCGGCGGGCGGCGGTTGCCGCCCGCCATGCGGTTACCGCCGAATGACCGCCCAGCGGTCAAAAGACCGCGGCGGCCATTCCAACTTTCCCGCTGGGCCGGCGGACGACCGCCAAGAGGCCGCCCGCTGGCCCAGCGGGAAAGCCCCTGCAACGAGGAAGCCGGCTCCGAATGGAGCCGGCGGAGTTGCAGGGGTGCGACGGGTGCAGTGGCACCCTTCGCGATTTTCACTGTCTGCAAAGCAGACAGTGAAAATCTGTATGGGGCCCTGTTAGGGGGCCTCTGCACTGCCCATGCCAGTGGCATGGGCAGTGCAGGGGCCCCCAGGGGCCCCAAGACACCCCTTCCCGCCATCCTGGTTCTGGCGGTGAAAACTGCCAGAAACAGGCTGGCGGGAAGGGGGTCGGAATCCCCATGGCGGCGCTGCATGCAGCGCTGCCATGGAGGATTCCCTGGGCCAGGGGAAAACCGGCGGGAAAACCGCCGGTTCCCCTTTTCTGACCGCGGCTTTACCGCCGCGGTCAGAATAGCCCAGGAAGCACCACCAGCCTGTTGGCGGTGCCACCGCTGCCCTCCGCCCTGGCGGTCAGAGACCGCCAGGGTTGGAATGAGGGCCTATGTGTTTTCTGCATGTACATATTGTATTGGGATGTAATGGCAAAAGATCTTGGTGTGAATGGAGTGTGTTGTGTAGTGTGGTATACAGGTGGACACGTATGGCGAAAGTGCATGGGGTGTGCGCTACTGGCATCCTTTCCACAGCCACTGTCATTGTGTATTGTACGTTGCCTCCCACAACAACTTCCTCCGTTAGGAGTCCACCACCAGAACAAAACCTGCAGAACTGTAACATCTAAGTATGCTCAGTGGGAACCCGCCAGCTTGACAGTGGCAGAGTATACTCCATTGGGGCATTCAACTGTTCAGCCAAAATTCATCAAAATACAGTGGTTAGAACTCCATCGTCTTGATGTAGTACTTGGGACCGCTGCCACGGGGGACAGCGGTATTGTCATCAAGATCTAAGATTAAATATTGCACGAGCGGCTGCAGACGCTGTACCAGAATTTTGGTGACTATTTTATCATCCGTATTAAGTCGGGCAGGAACAGCATTCCGCAGGGCCCTTCTGAGGTTTCAGTATTACTGTAATGTCTGCCTCCATAGTGGTGGGTGGGAGCTGTTCATTCCTAATCACCTCATCATACGTATCTAGGATCTCAGAGCAAGAATATCTATGTATGTTTTACAACATTCAGCTGGAAGCCCATTCCCACCTGGAGCCTTACTGCTTGGAAGGCTCATGATGGCCTGCCTTACATCCTTCAATGTTATCAGGACATTTAACATTTCACGCACCACATCCTCAAGTCAAGCCAGGGCAACCAGATGCAGATATTCAGACAGTTCGAGGTGATCTCTATGAATTCATGGGTTTTTAAGTGCAGGTAATATGTCTGGAATACTTCTGGGATAGAGACTGGGTCAGTTGTAAAGCCTGCATCACTACAGTTAATCCAGGCTAGGGTTTCCCTTGGCTTGTCTGCCTACCCAAATTGCCACACACAAACCACCTGTCCCAAGTACAGGACCTCGCATTTTGCCTCCACCCTGTATTCTAGCAGTTTCTGAATAGCTGTTTTCTAAGCGCTGAAGCTCCTTTTCTAGACAAGAAAGGTGAGTGTGAATTGATTTAAGCACCCCATAGCTCTTTGGCAGGCAGATGCCTCAGATGTGTGCATTGAAGGCCTCCCATAATATTGAAACAGCATCCACAGTGTGTTCATTTAGGCAGTAATAGTCTAGCATGGCCTCTCTAACTTCCCCACGAAAAACGGTGTCATGTATCTCTGTACCCAACAGATGCCAGTAGCGGAACGGCAGTGGGGATTGGGTTCTGCAATTTTAACAGGTCAGGGGAATGGTCCAATAGCAAAAAGGGAAGAATTTTCACCATCTTCACCTGCCGCTTGAACTCAGCCTCATCAAGGTGAGAGAACATGTTTCGTACCAAGGAATAGAAAGTATAGTCCCCAGTGATGGGTGAAGCTCTCTCCAAGAAATCCGCAAGTCATAGAGGTGCATTAAGTGCAGGAGTGCCGAGGTGGCCTTTGAGGGTGGCTGCAGCAATTAAAATAGTCTATCATGCAGTGAAGGGAATGTAAGGTTAAAATCACCTCCCCAAAGCACCAACCAATCCCTATATCTATCGCACATCTGCAGGGTGTCATAAAGAAAAGGTTTGGTGTTCCACATTTGGTCTATAAATATTTAGCAACAAAATCTGTCATCTCTGTAGTATGTCCACCACAAACAGCACCCTCCCAGCCACATTGACAATGTCCAAATTTGCAAGTACCTGTTGGGATTTACACTGATAATTTAATTCCTGAATATTCAAGTACAAAAATGTACCCATGCAGGAAAGTATAAAGTTTCCCTTGTGCGCCCATACGTCCACAGTAAGCATGTATCGCAACTAGTGTGTGATGGATTGTGTACGGTATAATCATGTTCCCCATTTCAGCTAGAGCAATTGTAACAAAAATCAACAGCAACAAAACAAAAGCATCCCAACCTTATGCCTCACCCCCACCAACACCAAATGTCAGCAAATACCCAAACACCCCAGTCCAACATCTTCAGACCAGCCTGCAGGACCCACGAATAAGAAGAGTGCTATCCATGCATTGGGGGGCCATGGAGCACTTCAGAGGCACATCATGCCGGTGTCACAAAGAAGAATTCGAAACATAATAGCATTCTACCTTATGCCTTGTACTGCAGGACAGGTGAGCATGCCTCTCACTCTGTATGACATAGACATGAACAGTTGCCCGTCTTACAATCATGTCAGAGACAGCCCTGAACTTACAACCAACGCAGAAACAAACCAGAACCCCAAGCTGGGGGCCAGCAGCATGAACCTGGAAAAGGTAAAGTGCTAGTGTCCATTAGGGCTGCAAGTGAAGATTAAAGTAACTACTAACTCTTAGTAATTGTCATTGATGGTGGAGGATCTACGCAGTCGGCATTTCTTTGGAATGCACCAGATTTTCAGAGGCTGAAGCGTCAGCACTGGGGGAGGTAATAGTCTGTTGAACAAATTTGAGAGCCAAGGCAGGCTGCAAAAAATTAGTTTTAATCCTACATTCAATGCAAAGTTTTGCTGGAAACAGCATTGGAATATTTCCTCTCTGGCTCTGAGAAACTTCATCACCTCTTGACAGGATTGCCGGGCCTCCTGCATTGCAGAAGTGAAGTCCGGGTAACTAAAGATTTGGTAGCCTTTAAATTGCAGGTCCGAGTTTTCTCTAATCATGGTTAACACAGTATCTCTATCGTCAAAATTAAGCAATTGCATAATGATTGGCCGCAGTTATTGACCCATTTTAGGTTAATGTGCCACGGTTCGGTGAGTTCTTTCAACAATAAAGACATATGAAAACTTGCTGCACCCGAATAGGATATCCAGGAGACCTTCCACAAAACTTTTTATATTGCCACCAGTGAGCGCCTTTGCCACCCTCATTATCCAAATCATATTCCTGTGGGATCTTCCCTGCAGCACATATTGTGCCTTCATCTAAAGTCTCGATGTAAACATAACTCCAAGCCTGCCACCAATAGCCTGGTTGTGCAAGTTTTAACTGCAAATTAGACATATCAAAATAACCACTTTTGACAGGCCTAAACCTTCCTTCTAACTATTTATTACACCCCTAAGTAGTCCGTATTGCCCATAAAGATAGGATACATGGTGTGTAATAGTAAAACATGTAAAAGATTAATGGTAAGCACCCTTACAGTGAAAATGCCCTCAAAGCCATTTTCACTGTAGCAGCAATGATTCCATAGAAAAACACTGGGATTTAATATTAAATAATAATCCTGTCTCTAGAAATGGGACTAGCTATAAACAAAATGTAAACACCAATTTTTAATAGTTGGTAAAAATGCAGCTCAACTGTGAAGTCAGATGTGTAACTTTTACAGGCCTTTTGCATGCCTAAAGCCTCTAAAGCCTTTCAGTGCCTTTCAAATGACACATAGCAGCCTGTGTTGTGATGTGACCTGCTCCCAGCATATGGACAAATAGATTTAGGTGTGGGGAAGAGTTCCCCTTCCCTTGACAGGGTGGGCTGGGGGCTGTGCCCAGATCCTTGGTACACTGCAAAGTGACCTCTCCTAGCACAGGCAAATGCTAGCTGACAATTGGCAGGGCCCTTCTGTTGTCTTCCCAGACAGTCAGGCCCCAATCACAGTGGGCCTCTTTTACCATTACAGTGTCACAGCTTGTTTGACAGGTCTTCTAGGTTTACATATACCATTTGGGGCACACTTCAAAGGAAGGAAACAGATTTCCAACAATAATGGGTTGCTGACAACTTGGCTTTATTATACCAGATGTATGTCTCTGAGGTTGTTGTGTGTACAGGGACTGCATCAAACTGGATTTTGGTGTTAGATGTGAGAGGGCACTGGCATTACCATACTACGCTCCCCGCCCCCCAAACACACACCTTCAGCCCTCAGAGACCAAGATTAGTGTGGTCAACGATTATTTTGGCCATCTTGAAAAGGCCTAAAGTGGCTAGGGTTAGCCCGGACACCTTAACCTCATTGGTTAGGGCATGCCCCGGGGTTATTCCCAACTACTAGCATAAATGTTCAGAACATTCCTGGGCCTGTGGATTATCATTAGAGGACTGAACCTGATGTTTGTGATCAGAGAAGAGCCCTAATGGTCTAGAACCACTCTCCCTCCTGTACCCAGGACAAGGAAGTAGACTGCAAGAGTCATAAGGCTGACTTCCTGTTAAATCTGCAGGAGCACAACAAGCTTCTGCCTGATACCTTGTCAGTCTTTAAGTGCCTCCCCTTAGGTCCCAGGGGCTTTAGAAATGTATTCCTGTGGTGGATTAGAACTTGAAAGTCTAAAGTCAGGAGGTGAAATATTTGACCCAGACAAACCTGGTTAATGTGTCTGATCTGTGCTCCATCAAAGTTAGGGTGAAATTGCGCCTAGGTTCTGTTCCCCGAGGTCTATTGACTATTATTGGAACTTTGTGCTTCTTGACACTATTTTCACTTACAAATTTAAAAAATCATCTCTCCAGTTCCATTTACTGAATTATTGTCATTTTGGTGTCATATTTTTATTGAATTTTACTCTATTTGTTCTTAGTATTTTGGAATTTTTATTATTTTGCATTCGGCTTTATTACTGTTTTAGTGCTGGATAAATACTTTACACATTGCCTCAAAGTCAAGTATGGCTGCTCTGTGCCACAGCTACAAAGGGGTTAAGCACATCTTTATTTAGTGACTTTTGTGATTCATCCCGACAAGGGCTGTGATTATTATGAGAGGTGGATACTCGCCTCCCACAAATAGTATTCCAATTTCTTTCAAATTGTACTCAAAGCTGTGCCAAAAAGATAATTTACCAAAAAGCTCTTACTAGGGGCCTGATTTATTGTGGGTGGGCGGCCCTCCATTCCAACATGGGGATGGAGTAATTTAATTCATGGTGGAGAGGCCACCCAACCAATTTATAAATGACCCCCATACATGCAGTCATTTCTAAAAACATTGCAATGGGCTACCGTCATGGCAGTGCTATAGGGATACATTTGCAGGACACAGTCCTGTAGCAGAGAGTAATTGATTTTGCTTTACAGAAAGAAAATCACAAAACGGGTTTTTCTTTTTGTAAAGAAAAATATAATGGTCCCCTTACCATAGCAGTTTCCTCCCATGGTGTGGAGAGCATTATCATGTGTTTGTTATAATGTAAGAACCATCAGAGAATTTGGCCACCCGGGAGACAGAGTGGTCCACTGTGGCCAAACTTAAGGTCCAATTATATTTGGCAGGCCGACCACTATGCTGGCGGGGAGAGAACGCCTTCATCATTGTGATGGAGTCCCCTCTCTGCCAACATGTAATTCAGGCCTTTGGTCTTGTTATCATTAGATTTATTACTATAGCGACAAAAATTTTAAAAAAAACGGTAAACTGTTTGCTCAGCAGATTTTTTTAAAGAAACTATATATGATTCACTTTAAAAAGATGCAATCAAATAATCAGGGCATTTAGAATAATTAACACATACTATGAATAAAAAACAAATAACATTGTGTGCTCAGAGAAAGAGCCTGAAAATTGTGCACATGGAGCAAGTTGATATTAAGTTAAATAAACCAACAGGGCAGTTTGTGTCGAGTAAGTTAAATTGAGGTTGCAGTCACTAGAGCTCTAAAGCAACAATAAAACTGATTTGCAAATATATAAGTAAATGCACAAAATGAGATGCTTCTAGCAAAAATATCTCAAAGTGGAAAAGAGGAGTGCAGACCAGCAGTGATCCAAGTAGAATGAAGCCCACATAAAAAAAGAACCACCGTGACAGCAATTGGAGCTCATTTATACAATTTCACACAATACATTTTATAATAAACACATTGTGTCATTTGTAAATACATCATCGTTAGTCCGACATGGATTTAGGAAACAAGATGTTACACAAAAATAAAAGCATTTCTCTTGCTTTCCATCTGGACATTCGAATCATTAGAATACAATAATTTAATTAAGACAGGTGCAGGCATTAGTTGGCCATATAATTTTGTCTTCCGAAGTAAAATAACAAATTTAAAATTCAATAGATTAATTCATTTCTTGCACATTGTCACGTCATTCCTTCTGCGCCATTATCCAGAAGATATCATGGTGAAAGACTTCACATTATACAGTGTTAAACAATGAAATTAGACAATGAAAACACTTATGGCCAGATGTAGCAACTGACGAATTTGCGAGTTGCAAAGTGCGAGTCCATGCGACTCGCAATTTGCAACTCGCAAATTCGTATGCAGTACGGTGTCTCAGACACCGACTGCAACTCGCTATGGGGTCGCAATGACCCACCTCATGAATATTCATGAGGTGGGTCGCAAATTGCGGCCCCATAGCGAGTATAGGCACTCGCTAACATGGAGGCCTGCTGACGTCAGCAGACCTCCATGTTTGTGACCTGCTTTTAAATAAAGCAGTTTTTTTTTTTTTTAAGTGTAGCCCGTTTTCCTTTCAGGAAAACGAGCTGCACTTAAAAAAAAACGAAACCTTTAGTTTCGGTATTTTTTCAGGGCAGGGAGTGGTCCCTTGGACCACTCCCTGCCCTGAAAAAATATTTTTGGGTCCAGTCACAAACTGGAAGGGGTCCCATGGGGACCCTTTCCAATTTGCGAGTGGGTTACCATCCACTTGAAGTGGATGGTAACTGCGATGCCATTTGCGACCGCGTACGCGGTCGCAAATGGTATTGCATCCCACTGCGACTCGCAAATAGGAAGCGAACACCCCTTCCTATTTGCGAGTCGGAAATGCATATTGCGAGTCGGTAACGACTCGCAATATGCATTTCTGCATAGCAAACCCACGTTTGCGACTCGCAAACGGCGATTTTCGCCGTTTGCGAGTCGCAAATGGTTTGCTACATCTGGCCCTTACTTCTGTCAACAGGACACGGCCTTCAGACTTGACAAGTTGCATCTGTAGCTAAGAAAAGATACAGAAACCAGCAACAGGACCAGCAGATGAAAATGAATTCATAATATTTTTCTATTTTACATAGAGAGAAACTCATGCACATGTTTTGTCATGAACAATATTTAAAGGCCTACAGCTAGAAATACCGAATGATTGTCAAGTATATTTTTAATTTGTTAATTAGCTGCTTTGAGTGACTATGATTTGGTTTTTATATAGCATCTATTATGTAATTTCCTGATCTCCAAGCACAATAGATAGCAGAGTTATGACAGTATCCACATAATATGAGTTAGGCTTTGAGCTGCATACCAGAGTGAATTATTACGAATGAATTCCAGTTGTAAATTTAGAGCCACTACTTATTTTTCTTTCAAGATAAGTTAGCAGAAAGGTTCATTCATCTGCTGCAAAGGACTGTATGTAACTGAAGATCATAGGTTTAAACCCCACTTACCATAGAGAGTTAGTCATTGTGATAGAAGGAAAAGATTGCAATCAGCTAGTGGCATTCACAGGAACTCACCTGCCCTTCACTGCTGTTTGAGTCTTGGTGTTTGTGCCTTGGTGTTTGTGCTTGATTGCCTGTAGCTTCCCCAGTAAGGCTTGAAATTCATATGGAGTATGCGCGATCATGTAGGTGAAATTCATGTAAAATATAGGACGGTGTATACGCTTGTGCTGGCATCAATACTTAGCACATTTCCTGGTTGAAGGGTACCGAATGATGGTTACTTCAGACGTAGCTTGTGAATGACAAGCTGCTAGACTTGGAGTGAGCCAGCGTGGCGGCAAAGCAGTGAGACCAAAGGAGCTATCAAGCTACAGTGGTGCTGTGACGACTGGGCAGAAGCCTACAATTCAGCGGGCTCGAGGGGAGGTCGAGAAATCAGGTACACTTGATGGCCATTAACCAATGATAGCATAGATCATGGTGTACTCTCAGACTCCTCCCATGCAGTCAAGGATGAGCTTCCAAGATCACCTGCTCTTCATTATCTACAGCAAGCAGCAAAGGATTCAAGGTCACCCAGAGCAGAGTCGGAAATTCCAAAGAAGTCGCACGGGTCAGAATCTTCAAAACCTTGGACGGACTTTCCTGCTGCAGAGAATAAAAATTTTTCTAGCTAACGTGCCAGGAATTTTCAATTCTATTAAGGACATGGAGGCAAGAATTATGCTTCTCCTTCTTTGCTGTTTATTGTAAAAAAATACATATCAGCCAATTAAAACAAACTTTTAATAAAACTACATTTCCCAATATCATAACGTCATGTCCTCTGTGCCAATGATGGTCCTAGCCATATATATACTTGCTCCAGCGTCGTTTCCTTTCTCTTTTTTTTTCCCAATGGCATGACTTGAAAGTTAGACTTCACACATACGTGCATAGACCTTAGAACTGGACCCACTGCTCAAATCAATTGAACGTGAACAACCACTGTCTTAAAGGAAGACCAACAGGGTCTGGAATAGCCAAATAACAAGAGAAAGCTGCATCTCTTCATCCATTATCTTGTTCAGAATCTGGAATAAAATAGAAGAGAAGGAGGGAAAATATCATCAATACTCTTATCATTGTTGTTTTTATATAAATACAACTGTATATGATTACAATGATGAATGACTGGGTGGGATAATCCTCTCCTCTGTGTCCTTAATAGAATTTCAAAGTCTTGCCACGTTAGCTGGAAAATTGTTTATTTTATGTCTGGACCGGAGACTTTGGATTATGCTTTTTTTTAAAGATGTAACTAACAAAGCAACATCTAGAATTGGTTTAGAATAAAATGTTTTAAATGTAGAATCGGTTGACCAGTCTGCTGCTTTCATAAAGTCCTGTAGCAGGGCTCATCTCACTGAATGTGCGCCAAAGATGGATGTATCTATGCCCGCTTCTGTAAGAATCCATTTCACCCAGCAAGGTAATGTGGCAGAAGACACTGGATAAAAATGTTTCTGAAGGCAGTCAGGAGTTGACCGCCATTAGACTGTTAAAATTGTCTTGAGCGGTCTTCATATTCCTTTAGGCAATGAACAATAAAAAGTTTCTGATTGTCTGGGAAACTAGAACAGGTGACTTGTTTAGAAAATGCCTTTGTGCACCTCAAGATGAAAACGTTACCCCATCCAGAGAAAAGATTCGATCCGAAAGGTCACGGGCCTTGACGTCTGGCACTCTCTTACAGGATATCAGACATAGTAAGAGAGTTAATTTGTCTGAAAGCTGTTTTCTACACATATCAGCATTACATGGTCAATTTTGCAAGAATTTTAGAATGATACTGACATCCCACAAAGTCAAATATCTTGAAAGAGGAGGCTTGGAGAGGCGGATGCCTCTCATGACTCTACTTACCACAGGCTGTTCCCCAATAGGTTTACCTTCTATAAAAACATGACCTGCAGAAATGCCAGAGCGATAATTGTTGACTGAACAATAACTAAGGCCATTGGAAGCCATTTCTGCTAAGAGATTGATGACAAAAGTAAGTGCCGTCCTGAGAGAATCCACACCCTGTGGGTCGCATCAACCCAGCCACTTTTGCCATCCTAAGGCACACCTTTTGGGAGTGAATTCAGGCAAAGATCGCAGAGATGAAATTAATAGCCTGTTCCGAAAGGTTCAGCACAAACCATCTCGTCGGAAATGCTCCAAGCCATGAGTTGAAGGTTGCCCTGCTGAAGAGGAGGATGCCTGCGACCCAACGGGTCCGACAATACGTCCGGCACAGAGGGTACCAACACCAGACAATCTTGAAACATTTCTAACAGAATAGGGAGCCAAGGTTGTGCTCTCCAAAGCGGTGTTATCAATGTCAGTTCTACTTGTTGATGGAGGGCTTGAGCTACCACACTAGGAATCATGAGGAATGGGGAAAAGGCATATTGAAAATGACCATTCCATTGTTGAAGGAAGGCATCCATGGTGCTGGCTAGCAGGTCAGGTTTTCAAGAGAAGAACTGGGTCAATTGATGTGACAGGCATGATGCAAACACATGTGTGGCATAGTCCCCATCGATCCTGAAGAGCTCAGAAAACTGAGTGGAATATTTTCCATTCAATGGAATCTAAGAGATATCTCGTGTTCCAATCTGCCACCACATTACATTGGCCTTAGAGGTATTCCACAGTCACTGAAATATGATGTTGGAGGCAATCGCTGTCAGGCTTCTGGACATGTTCTCCCTACCTTGTTGATATAGGAGACCGCTGAGATGTTGTCCATCCTCAGCAGAAGGCAGCACTTGGAGAGGGGTGCTAAGGTCTGAATTATGAAGGAACCAGCCAAGAGCTCTAAGCAGTTGATGTGCTACTGGGATTCCTCTTGGGATCATCGAATACCGATGGAAATGTCACTGCACCCTGCACCCCATCCCCATCAACTGGTGTCTGATTCCAGAACAACATCCGGTTGGGAACCGAAGATAGCTCTGCTGTTCCATGCTGACCTCTGAAGCTCGTCCTTTGTCTCTAGATTGAGAGAAATGAGCTCAGAGTACCCCACACCTTTCTCCAGATGTTGTATTTTTAAGCATTACCACGCCCTGTAGTGTAGAGGGGCCGGGAAGAGCGCTTTGATTGAGGATACCAGGATGCCTACGATTCTGGCTAAAGTCCTGAGAGAAAAATGGCCCTTGTGTAGGACAGACTTGATTTGTTTTTGGACTGTCTTCAGTTTTTGTGGCGGAGGTGATAGAAGGGAGAAAAGAGAGTTGATATGTGTTAGACTTGGCATTCTTGGCGTGGTCTCCCTTAGCTTTTTGCATCTGTTTCCCAGGTTGTTGATGTGTGCTGGACTCTGTTTTTGTTATTCTGGGCACTTTACCACTGCTATCCAGTGCTAAAGTGCAAGTGCTCCTATGTAAAATGTATGTGTATTTGGCTTCCCATCATGATTGGCATATTAGATTTTCTACTGGAAATCAAATGCTACTAGTGGGCCTGCAGCACTGGTTGTGCCACCCACATTATTAGCGCTGTAAACATGGCTCAGACCTTCCACTGCAGTGTCGGTGAGGGCAGTTTTAACTGCCAATTCGACTTGGCAAGTGTACCCACTTGCCAGGCCTAAACCTTCATTTTTCTTACATTTAAGACACCCCTAAGGTAGGCCCTAGCTAGCACTATGGGCAGGGTGCAGTTTAAGGTGGGACATATACTAATGCATTTTATATGTCCTGACAGTGAAATACTGCCAAATTCGGTTTTCACAGTTGCATGGCCTATCTCTCTCATAACATGGGGGCTGCCTTTAAATATGATTCAAGCGTAGATTCCCTTTGGGAGCAGATAGACATGTGGAGTTTGGGGTCTCTGAACTCACAATTTAAAAATACATCTTTTAGTGAAGTTGGTTTTGAGATTGTGTGTTTGAAAATGCCACTTTTAGAAAGTAAACAAACACAAATAATGGACGGAATGCAGAACCAATCAAACATTCACCCACAGTCACAGATCTGGGTTTAATCCATCAATTATTTTGCTCACCATGCGACCCCAGTTTGGACCTAGCCATATACAAATCAGTCTTGACCCTGTTCACCAAGGGAACAGCCAGCCTGAACTGCCAGGCCAGATCCTCTATGGACCGGAAACAAGCATCCTGGGATAGGTTTCAGGGTATAACTCTTCATCAGCCAGGCTAGCTTGAATCCAGTGGCACAATGAGCCCGGGACCCACGTCTGGGCATACTCGGTGCACTTATGGTGACAAAAGAAAACAAACACAAATGATGGATGGAATGTGGAACCAATCAAACATTCACCCCCAGTCACAGATCTGGGTTTAATCCATCAATTATTTTGCTCACCATGCCACCCCAGTTTGGACCTAGCCATATGCAAATCAGTCTTGACCCTTTACCCAGTTTTGGCAGTTCGGGCTGGACTGTTCCCATGGGGAACAGGGTCAAGACTGATTTGCATATGGCTGGGTCCAAACTGGAAGGCCATGGCAAGCAAAAAAACTGATGGATTAAACCTGGATCTGTGACTGGGGGTGAATGTTTGATTCGCTCTGCATTCTGTCCATCATCTGTTGTTTTTGCATTTGTCGCCCCAAGTGGGAAGGGTGTGCCCAGACGTGGGTACCATGCTTGCTATGCCACCTGATTCAAGCTAGCCTGGCTGATGAAGGGTGATACCCTGAAACCTGTCCCAGGATGCTTGTTTCTGGTTCAGTGAGGACCTGGCCTGGCAGTTCTGGCTGGACTGTTCCCATGGGGAACAAGGCCAAGGCTGATTTACATATGTCTGTGTCCAAACTGGAAAAGCATGGCAAGCAAAAAAACTGATGGATTAAACCCAGATCTGTGACTGGGGGTGAATGTTTGATTCGCTCTTCATTCCGTCCATCATCTGTTGTTTTTACTTTTAGAAAGTAGGCATTTTCTTGCTTCAACCATTCTGTGACTCTGCCTGATTGTGGATTCCCTGTCTGGGTTAGTATGACAGTTGTACTGTTTGCCCCTCTCACTAGACAGTGACACAAAGGGAGCTGGGGTGTAGCCTTTATATCCTGGTGAGCCATCTGTGCTAGGAGGGAGGGGAAGAGTGGTCACTCACACCTACAAGGGCTGTGCCTGCCCTCACACAGTGCAGTCTCCAAACCCCTGGTTTGTGTCTGGGCCCTGGCCTGGACAAGGCAGGATCT
Organism: Pleurodeles waltl; assembly: GCF_031143425.1. Classification (NCBI taxonomy): domain Eukaryota; kingdom Metazoa; phylum Chordata; class Amphibia; order Caudata; family Salamandridae; genus Pleurodeles; species Pleurodeles waltl. The sequence goes on from NC_090445.1 coordinate 1,646,352,595, forward strand.
CACAAACACGAGAGACTTTCCTTTGAAGTATGCCTACTTCAAAGGCAGAAAGGGGTATAAGATGAGCACCCAAAACCCCTGAAAATTAGATCACTTCTGGAATCAAGAGGAACCTCTGCCAAGGAAAAGAGCTGAAGAACTGAGGAGAAATGCTGCCCTGCCTGTGACTGTGCTTGGTGGATCTATCCTGCAGTTGCTGTTTCTGCCGGTGAAAGGGAACAAAGAGTGGACTTTGTTGAACATTTCTGCTTGTGAAGAATCTCCAAGGGCTTGAACTGACCATGCCTCCTGTAGTTGAAGTCTCAGGGCCATTAAAGACTTTCCCAGCCAGCACCTCGACTCTCTGCTGAGACTCCTGCCCTGCCAAGTGGTGCCCTGTCCAGTTCCTGGGCCCTTGAAAGGTGAACCCGGCAGACTAATACTGAAAATCCACGCACAGACCGCCGTGCGCCTTCCGTGACGCAGCTGATAAACGATGCTCCACCGGCTTCGCGGCTGAAATCACTGCTTCACCTGCATCGGGGTTAGAAGCTCAATGCAACGCAGCTGGAGAAATGACGTGCAACACCCGCTAACGGAGGTTGATAACGACGCAAACCCCACGCAGCGCGGTTTTGTGACACTGTGTGACCGGATTTTCAACTCAACTTCATTGGCTGGGGAAAAACAACACAAGGCCTGCCCGCACCCGAGGTGCTTGTCCGGATTGACGCATCACTTTCTTGTGGGAAAGGATAAACGACACATGCCGACCGGACCAGCGGACAAACACGCACGGTCTCGCTTGCGAGTCAGAAATCGACGCATCAATAGCTTTTTCGACACACACTCGCCCGTGTGGCTTTATTTTGATGCTACCCAGGTACTTTTGAGCGCTAACCGCGTTCACACTGTTTTCTAAGGATAAAGACTCTTATTCTTTGAAAAGTCATTACTTTACTTGTGTATGTTGGATTTTTTGTTGTTTTGGTCTTGTTTTGTTTAGATAAATACTACCTATTTTTCTAAACCTGTGCTGTCATTTAGTAGTGTTTTCAGTGAATTACTGTGTGTGTTGGTGTAAATACTTTACACATTGCTTCTGAAGTTAAGCCTACCTGCTCGTGACAAGCTACCAAAGGGGTGAGCGGGGGTTAATTGAGGGTGATTCTCCTTTACCCTGATTAGAGTGAGGGTCCTTGCTTGGACAGGGCGTAACCTGACTGCCGACCAAAGACCCCATTTCTAACAATATGGAAACCTAGAAACTCTATGCAGCGGGAAGGAGAAAGGACCGATTTCTTTTACTTGACATTGAAGCCTAAATCCTGCAACAGTTGGATTGTCCAATCTAGATGAGTCATGAGAGTTTGAAACTCTTGTGCCATTATGAGAATGTCATCTAAATAAATCTTAAGGTGGGCACCCTTGGTTCATAGGGTCTCTACTACTGGGCTTATGATTTTGGTGAAACACCATGGGGGGGTGGAGATAGGCCGAAAGGGAGGACTTTGAAATGGAACCACAGGTCCTTCCATTGGAACTGGAGAAATTTCCGATGAGTTTGCCAAATTGGAATCAAGAGGTATGGATCCTTCAAGTCCAGACGGGCCATCAAATCGCCCTCCCAAAGAATATCCCTCAAAAGATTAATTCCCTCTATTTTGAAATGGTGGACTTTGCAGGATTAGCTCCAAAGGTTTTGGTGCTGATCCTGCAAAGTACTCCAATAGCATCAGAAATTATGATGCTCTTGATCCTAACGTGCACCATGGTGTGCCATATCATTAATTCGGCAACACATGGTGGTGTTAGAGGGCGCAATGGGGTGTAATAAAGCTAATTTTTTCTTAAATCTGGGCCTTAGTGAGAGGGCTTTCCATACCTAAATAAAAAGGAACGGAATTCCAGGTTTTTGTGTCTGCCAGAGAAAAGACTTATTACTATATCTGTCTGAAGGCCAACAACTACACCTGCCAAACCTGTCCACACAACATGTATTGCATAAACCTCTACCAAAAATGGGACAACACATGCCCCATCCTTGTATAAACATAGGGGCATAATTACAAGCCCCTAGCGTCTTCCTGCTCCACATTAGTGTAATTTTTTGTTTACGCTAATGTTGCATTAGGAAGGCTTTTTTGCAGCGTCATATTTACAAAGTGGCGCAATGCTCATATTGCACTACTTTGCACCCCTTTACGCCACATTATTCCTGCCCCAGGCATATTGTATGCAGAGCATGTATTCCGATGCTAAGAGGCCCGCACAAATGGCACAGTGATATCGGCAAGATTTCACTGCGCCATTTTTGGCATCATTTTCAATGCCTGTTCAAAGCAGACTCTAAAATGACGCACCCATAGAAAACCATGGGCCTCTTGCAATTTGCTGCACTAGCTTCAAAGTTTTTGATGCTAGTACAGCAAAGCGCCACAGTAGTGTCAAAAATGTTGCCGCTATTGGCTTAACGACTGTTAGAAATGGGGTCTTTGGTTGACAGTCAGGTTACCCACTGTTCAAGCAAGGACCCTGACTCTAGTCAGAGTAAAAGAGAATCACCCTCAGCTAACCCCTGCTTACCCCCTTGGTAGCTTGGCAGAGCAGTAGGCTTAACTTCAGAGTGCTAGGTGTAAAGTATTTGTACCAACACACACAGTAACTTAATGAAAACACTACAAAATGACACACCACCAGTTTAGAAAAATAGGAAATATTTATCTAAACAAAACAAGACCAAAACGACAAAAATCCGACATACACAAGCCAAGTTATGAATTTTTAAAGATTAACTCAAAAATAGCGCTTAGAAACAAAAATGCTTCGATGAGGTGTTAACACGGCGTCGTGACGGAGTCGTTCCCAACAAGCCGACACCAACGGCGCCGGACACGGAGTCGCGTAGACCCCCAAGTACAGTACCTTTGGTGAAGTGTGAAAACAAGTCGATGCGCGAAGTCGGGGATCGCGGCGTCTGTCGAAGCGTTGAATCCGCGCACTTCGAGCGGCGTCGGTCACGACGTGGTGCGGCGACTTCCACGGAGTCGCGGACTTCAGCAGGGCTGCAGCGGCGTCGGGCCTGCGAAGAGCAGCGCATTCCAGCAAAGGTCACGCCGTCGGGTGCAGGCGGCGTCACCGGATTCAGCAGCGGCGTCGGTCCGGAGTCGTCCGAAGTCGATTTCCTTGGATTTCCACCAGCTTTCCTTTCAAGGGCCCAGGGACTGGATAGGGCACCACTTGTCAGAGCAGGAGTCTCTCCAGAGACTCCAGGTGCTGGCAGAGAGAAGTCTTTGCTGTCCCTGAGACTTCAAACAACAGGAGGCAAGCTCTAAATCAAGCCCTTGGAGATTTCTTCACAAGATGGAAGGCACACAAAGTCCAGTCTTTGCCCTATTACTCTGGCAGAAGCAGCAATGCAGGAAAGCTCCACAAAGCACAGTCACAGGCAGGGCAGAACTTCTTCCTCAGCTATTCTCCAGGCAGAGGTTCCTCTTGGTTCCAGAAGTGTTTCTGAAGTCTGTAGATTTGGGTGCCCTTCTTATACCCATTTTAGTCTTTGAAGTCACCTTTCTTCAAAGGGGACTCACACCTACTTGTGAAATCCTGCCTTGCCGAGGCAAGGCCTCAGACACACACCAGGGGGTTGGAGTCTGCATTGTCAGCGGCAGGCACAGTCCTTTCAGATGAGAGTGACCACTCCACCCCTCCCTCCTAGCAGAGATGGCTAATTAGGAAATGCAGGCTACACCCCAGCTCCCGTTGTGTCACTGTCTAGTGTGAGGTGAAAAACAAAACCAACTGTCAAACTGACCCAGACAGGGAATCCACAAACAAGGCAGAGTCACAGAATGGTTTAAGCAAGAAAATGCTCACTTTCTAAAAGTGTCATTTTCAAACACACAATCTCAAAACCAACTTTACTAAAATATGTATTTTTAAATTGTGAGTTCAGGGACCCCAAACTTCATATGTCCATCTACTCTCTGGGGGAATCAACACTTTAATCATATTTAAAGGTAGCCCCCATATTATCCTATGAGAGAGACAGGCCTTGCAACAGTAAAAAACGAAACTGGCAGTATTTCACTGTCAGGACATATAAACCACATTACTATATGTCCTACCTTATCCATACACTGCACCCTGCCCTTGGGGCTACCTAGGGCCTACCTAAGGGTGCCTTATATGTAAGAAAAGGGAAGGTTTAGGTCTGCCAAGTGGGTACACTTGCCAAGTCGAATTTACAGTGTAAAAATACACACACAGACACTGCAGTGGCAGGTGTGAGACATGATTACAGGGTTACTTGTGTGGGTGGCACAACCAGTGCGGCAGGCCCACTAGTAACATTTGATTTACAGTCCCTGGGCACCTCTAGTGCACTTTACTAGGGACTTAACAGTAAAACAAATATGCCAATCATGGAGAACCAATTACATACACATTTTAAACAGGAGCACTTGCACTTTAGCACTGGTTAGCAGTGGTAAAGTGCCCAGAGTAATTAAAACAGCAAAATCAGAGTCCAGCACACATCAATAACCTGGGGAACAGAGGCAAAAAGTTAAGGGAGACCACGCCAAGGATGAAAAGTCTAACAACGACCATCATGGTGTACCATATTGTAAATAAGACGCACCCATGGTGGCGTTAGGTGGGGCAGGGTTGACTCAAGAAAACTGGTGCATCAGTATTGATGCACTAGTTTCTTGTAAATATGCTCCATAGTGTGTCCTGATAATTGATTTTCCCAAGGTTTGTTTGCCGATCTAGGGATTTAACTCTACAAAACATTGCTAAGTTTTAGGAATGTGGTTTCCTGTTTGGACACATTACAGAATGGTACATGATACTGTATGCTTTAATTATATTTTCTACTTCAGTCTATAGTGCATCACTTGGTTGCACATGTGCACACTCTCGAATGGGGTACAGTTAAAGTTGCTTGAATTGCTTCACTCGCTCATTCCCAAACATATCTCCTAGGAACACGAACCGGTTCTGTAAAGTTTCTTTTTGTGTAAATCCTTGTAGAATTTGCAGTTTAAAAAGGCAAAATGTTAAGCCCTTCAGTAGGTCACTTAACCTCCACTCCTCAGTAGCTCCATGAAATGCCAGGCATATTACATCAATTAATTTGTCTCAAATGTTCTCGAAGCTTTGCTGAATTTATTCTAACTCGAAAAACTCATGAAAACGGGGTCATAGTCAGATTTTTCTTCTTCTGACGAGTCTTCCAATTAATTCCTCCTAATAGGGTAATTAAAGTGCATAACTGCAGCAGGATTACGTGAACGACGCCAAATCTCCTCGTGATCAAAGCCTGAACAGTTTTGGGAACATGACACTGACTTTCAAGTTGTTTAAAAGATGTCTGAAAGCAGTGAACTGCATTCCTTAGAAATATTATTGTGCAATGGAAAGAATCACAATGGAAAATAAGATTATATTGCTATTTAGTCTGCCGAATTATCATTGGTATGTTAAAGGAAATGTTGATATTTTTAATTTCTTAATCAGGAAATCATTGGGATCTTTGACCTTTGAAGCCACGTACCTTCATTTACTTAATAGAGACGGTCAATAACAAGTGTCCGAATGCTAGTGTCCAAAGGTAAATACATTTAAAGAACACCCACTGGCCTCTCATTTCCGAATTCTCCAACACCCATTTTCTAAGGCATTTTACCATGTAACAATATTCCCCAATAAAATGAGTTGCTTTTAAAACCCTTCCAGACAGCCACCCACTCTCAAGGGATGCTAACTGGCTTGTAAGGCGAATCACATGGTCAAATGCACACCAGATAACAACCACACAAACGTCCCAGCATAGCCACCATGAAGCTGTATTGTACAATCTATCACAAACTTTTTATGATCATCAACCTGATCCAAAGCCTGTTGTGAAATTAAGCCTCATCAACAGACAATCTGCCAATGAGCATGGCGTGGATACATGGGAACACTTAATCTAAACAGAATGTCATAGGCTTGGTCTTAGTGAGATCTGGCTCACTTATATACCATTTTTTATAAGATGAACATATAAGCCCTCATTACAACCCTGGCGGTCATAGATCGGCAGGGCTGTTTTGGCGATTGCACCGCCAACAGGCTGGCGGTGCAATCTTGTGTATTTTGACCACGGTGGAGGCGCCGCGGTCGCACCGCCAGGACCGGCGGTTTTCCGCCACGGTGGTCCCGGCGGTTGTAATCCGCCAGGGCAGCGCTGCTTGCAGCACTGCCCAGGGGATTACGAGTCCCCTTCCGCCAGCTTTTCCATGGCGGTAGGAACCGCCATGGAAAGGCTGGCGGAAAGGGGAGTCACAGGGCCCCCTGGCACAACCCCACACAGCTTTTCATGGGTGCAACTGCACCAGTCGCACGGCTGCAACACCGCCGGCTCTATTTGGAGCCGGCTCCCATGTTTCAGCCCACATCCCTGCTGGGCCAGCGGGCGGAAATTCTTTTTCCGCCCGCTGGCCCAGCTGGGATGTCATTATGGGCACCGCGGGAGTGGGGCCGCATTGGCAGCCGCACAGCGGTTACAACTTGGCAGGCGGCGGTTGCCGCCCGCCAATGTTGTAATGAGGCCCATAGTTCTAGTTTGCAGTATTGTCCACAATGACTTAAAATACAAGAGTTCAGGAGGGTGTCATTAATGCATTTTTTATTATTGACCTGCACAGAATTCCAAGATCAGCATTTTTTTTCCTTCAAGTGTATACTTACACGCTGTGTCAGCAACCCACAAAATTCCTTCACCACAACAGCCATCTAAAGATCTCCTGCTTATGGATGGAATGCTTGAGTTGGCCTTGTGCCTCCACACCTTAGCACAGAAAAATATTGTAGTGTGAGTCTTTAATCTGTTGTTGGCCAGTCCACAAATAGGCGTCCTACAGTACTCATTGAAGATATGAAAGCACTGGGAGTCACTTAAGTGATGGGTCACTCCAGTCACACTTTGGCAAACTCTAGATCTAGAATTCACACAAAATAGTGAATCTGAGGTCTTAAACCTGCAAGCCCAAGCTAGTCACTAACCATCCTCACACGTAATCTGATAAATCAGCCTTTTTACAGCACCGAGACACATCCATATTCTATCCCAAATAGAAAATAGAAAATTAAAATAGAAATATTAAAACTAAACCATATAAACGCACAGCATTTCTACAAAATGTACAATGCAATTTAGAGGCCCGGCTGGTTTTCCTCTAGTTTAAAATAATTTATGCATTGGACAAATAAGCTCCCCACATCCTGAGGAAAAAGAAACACATGAATATTTTACCCAAGTGGTACAATACCAATGAGTCCAAAATGAAAACGAAATTTTATCAAATAGAGAGTAAATGGCATACCACTCTTTCAGGAGCAAATGAGCCCAGTTGCAAGATTCATGTGAAGGGATCCAACAAAGCAGTAAAATACACAATTATGGCTTAACTCATCAAATCCATTTTGGAAGACCCAAACCAAATAAACGAAATCATCAATAATATTTTCAGGAAATGACAAACTTGGAAGGGCTCAAGAAACTTCTGAATACATTCCAGCAATAATTTAAAATACCTATTTGACTTATTCGAAATGAAGATCCCAATTATCCAGGCTGCAGTTGTTAACAGCAAAGTATTGTTACCTTATTAACCTCCTACTCCCCTCCCCTTGCTTAACCTTCACCTCAAGGAAGCCCCTGCCAAACCGGATTCTAATTAAAAGGTTTAAGGATTGATCAAGGTTATCAGGGCTTGTCCTTGAATGGATGAAATCATTTTTCCACTACCAGAGTCAGCAGAGACATGTAAGATCCTCTTCATCATCCTCCCTCAAAGCACAATGTGGAATGTAACTGGATTCAACCCTCGCTCCTTTTCTCTTGAACAATTTTACTTCATAATAAAAAGGATTTCTAGAGATAACCGTAACACCCTTTATTCTTCAATCTGAGCATGATGAGAGCAGAAGATAGTCCATTGGAAGCAAGGATCTTCAGGTTAAGGGTCTTGATATGCTAATGTTCAAATACGACACCACATTCTAGTTTACATTTATTCTTGATTGGGTTGTGATATCCATATGTGGCAGCCATCATGGTTTTGGAAAGATATACCAGGCACTCACCATTTTGTTTCCATATTAGAATTACTTAAATCTGCATTTAGTATTAAATATATGAAATCTGTATTCAAGACATAAATGCTCTGAGTGCCTACATGTAAGAAACCATAAATGTACCTAAGGCCTATGTCCATCTACCATGGCTGGCCACCATGATGATTCTTATCCTACTTAACCCAGTAGTACATAGCACGTTGATGGTCCTGACAAGGAGGTAAAAGAAAAAGAGCGAGAGTGAGGGGTATCTTCTAAGGATCTTCGGGCTCATTTCTGCAATTTTTTCAAACTGAAGAATAAAGCATTGTGGGATTATGATTCCAAAACATTCAGAGCTGTGACAGGAACTGGATACTTTGTTAAAAAATAAAGAGCAGAAATGTGCATGCATTCTGAGTTGATTTGCCCAAAAAGTTGTTTGCAATTGAGTTCACCTTATTAACTCAACTGCAATCACACCCAAGGCAAAGACTGGATTGGGTATTAGAAAAAAGAACGGAGACATGCTGTTTGAAAGAATTTCTATATTCCTAGTGAAGGAGAGATCTTTGCACTTATATGTCTTCTCTAAGTACCTGGAAAGCTGGCCACTTGCTGACTCATCAGGATAAGAGAGTCCATGTATCAAAAAAAACAAAAGCCTGATTTTTGTGGAGCTTATTTTCCTGTGCCTACAAAAGTTTGGAAGGCCCTTGAGACAGAAAGAGATGTGTTTGCCATGTAGGAAATAAGTAGCGAATTGCAGAACAAGTAATAAAGCATTGTGAGTTTTTCTCTGGCCGAGACTTTCAGCCTTCCTCTATTATAAACATCAATCTTGAGAAAAATGTCATAGTCGGAGGGTGAACTGCAAGAAGTATGACTGACAAAGATGCAACCTCAGCAGCTACAATTTAGGTAGCTCCTCAGTTGGCTTCTATTGCAGCAATATTCAAGTCTGCAATGGAACCTCCACTCCACATCTGTGACCTTGTGGCGTCTTGCCCACTCTAGATCGCAACTTCAAGCTTTTTTTCCAAATACTTTTTATTTAGTATTTCTCATTTTTAATATGTCAGCTCACTGAGCGGTAACCAGACATCCATCTGCCTCCATTACGTACATTGTGAAATGCCTATTTTATTCTCATTACAAAACTCATTTATTTGCAGTAAACTTTAACTTGTTATTCAGTAGCATTTCTGTATCTCCACACAGTTATTTATTTTCTATAGCACTTATCTCACATAGTAGGTCTAGCATTGTTTCTTGTTGCCCACTATTGTCTGTTTCAAAGGTTTATGTTCCCCATTAAAAGCCTGCCATCCCTTCTTAGTCAAAAAGTCTGATTACTCTTAGCCTTGGAACAAAGGTCACTTTGTTGTGTGGTTCCCCATCTAATCCATTAATAGTTGCTATGTTTTGGTGAATACCTCTGTTGTTGTGTTGCCGCTGTTGTTACACTTTCCACTGCTGTAGTCTCCACACAAGCCAAGTCCATGTATACCATGTGGGAACCACTGTTTGTTTCCAAAATCTGGCAATTGTAAGAAGACAATCAGTAGGAGCTGGTATATTGACTTCCAGTGTCCCTTCCCCAGCTCATCCCAATCATGAGGCATCATGCCCAGAATTGTTACATCAAATTCTGCAGGTATTGGATAACCAACCACTTCTCTAATGGTGTTCAACACATACTTCCAGTAGTTAGCTAACTTTGGACATGGCCATCATGCTTATAAAGAAATTCCCACCATCTTTCACACTCTCTCCTGTATTTATTGGATGTGCCCTGGAACATACTATGAAGCTTATCTGGAGTCATCTACTATCTCTTTTTGATGCAGATCCCCTGTGCTGGGCTGACAGTTTGTGTTTGTCTATGTACTTCATAAATCACATATTGTCTGATTTGGCACTTCAGAAAGTTTTGACCTATATGGAGATGTATGACCACTTATCCCCTGTCATGGTCGAGCCCTAGATACCTTTACAGTGTAGATGTATAATCCATAGATTCCTGAGAAGATGTGAGAAGTTTTTTTCTACCTATTAGAGACATTATTGCTGCTTCTTTGACTCAGTGTTTTAGTATCCAGCGCCTTATTTGGCCTAAACAGAATATATCCGCCTCAATCAGATAATATGTTCTTTTACAGTATTCAAAAGATCAGTGCCCTGGTATAAATATGTCGGACATCATCCTACATTTGCTTTTCCTGCTTTTAGAAAGGCCAATGTGTCCCTCATCTGGTGTAAATTCGGGAATAACAAATATGAATGTCAAAGATGATGGGATAGCTGTGTTTTATGGCTAATGTTTCCCATATCCTGGTAAAGATATTGTGGCTGCAGTAAACATAAGCAGGGCTCTGAGTCTTGGGAGACACATTAGGGCCCTTAAAGGTCTATTCACTACTGCCTTGTCCATGTGGACCAAGGGACATATTTCTCAACATTTTTCATCACCCTTGCTCCACACAAGGGGGTGTAAAGGCAATGGAAAACCTAGATGAGATTTACCAAGTCACGCAAGGCCACCTTGTGTGGCCCTGGCTTGGTAAATTTAGAGCAACACAAGGCAACGCAATTTGCTGCCTGGCATTTTCTCTGCCTCTATGGTTGGAGCTTGGGTGTCTGAAGCATTCCCAGACTTACCAATAATGTCAGACCAGAGAATGCATTAGAATGCTACTCCTCCTCAGGAGAGGCAGAACGAGGAGAAATATCATTGTTTCTCTACGTTTCTACCTCTTACTATGTGTGCTGCATTCCGCAGCACACATAGAGAGAGGAAAAAGCCTCTGATGATTGTTTTTGTGCAGGAAGATGTTGCTTCCTGCACAAAAGCAATCTTGTCTGTAACGCCGGCATCCTTGCACCACAGTCAAGATAGCCTAGGTTCGCACTAGACAGCCAAAAGGGTGCCATGCAGGGAAAATACAGGGATATGTCATATTACGTCAAATACAATGCATTCCTGCCTTTTACCTTTCGTGCAGCACAGTGCAGCAAGATGGCTTGCTGCTCTGTGCTGCGTGAAAGTTTCGTAAATATGCCCCTTACATTTTTGTATTTCTATCCTTTCTAAATTACCAGCAGCAAAATAGCAAGCCATGCACAGAATAAGAGCACTAAATCTATGCATTTTTCTGATAGACCTCAATTAGTCATCCAATTGGCCTTACATTTAACTAATATGAGTTAATGATGTCATTGGAAAACAAACTTCTATATGTTAAACCTACCAAAGAAAACTAAAACATTTATATAGTTTTGTTGTTACACTCAACGCAACATTAACCAAACTTTTTGTATGAAGACATTTTATTGCTTATATACTTTTAACCATACAGTATAGCTAGGTGTAAGGTGGAAAAGTCAAATTATGAAACACAAATCTCAGATCTATCAGTGTCTCAATTAGGGCTAACAGAGATAAAAGGACAATGGACATATCAATCCTTAGGACATTAACCAGACAGAAAATATTCACGAGAGGATGAATCGCTCCAATGGAGAATGAATCATGAAGACCTCTACCCCTCTGGGAGCTCATTGATCAGAGTGGATAAATAGCCTAATCTCACGTCTCTTCAGCCCACTTCACATCACCCTGGTCAAATGGCTTTCTTCTGTTGCTGACGACACATGAACATGACATACAATAGAGTTGTTAGAGTTCTGTAGCCAACATATTGCTCTGCATCTTTTAACAAGGAGTAGGCAGAGTGCCTCATATTTATAAAACTGGTTACATTTTGTGGCTCTGAATGATGTTCCAGGACACATTGTTTCATATCCTATGAAGAGCGTTATCTCTTTCAGTCCTACATCTCGGGCAATAACCAGTGTGTAGTGGGTCGACTCTTTTCATGATTGCACATGTGATATGGACCCTATGTGGAAACGTACATATTGTGAGTCTAAATGGAGTATTGCCCAAGACATTTTAATGTAAATACATTTTCTAATGCATTTATCATCATATAAGTAGTTCTCACGGTCTTTCTTCATATTATCTTTAATTGGTAGGGACACATACGGAGTGTGTGACATCGTAGTTCTTATGGAGCACATTCCATTGGTTTCCATGGAGCTAGAGAGGTGACATTTGAGAAGGAGAGTGGTGCCAAGCAGAGGCAAGTGTGGTGGCTGAGGTGTATTTACCGCTACTTAAAATAAAGAGCATTGGATTCAACTGGCTGTGCCTCCCTACTTCATTTAATTGGTGAAGACTTGGAGGACAACCCTGCATCCTGTCCTCAAAACTCAACACTCACTCTACAGTAAAGATCGCTCTGAGCAGTCCAATAGTTTCCATGGCAGGACATTTGAGAATGAGAGCAGTTGGCAAACAGAGGCAAGTGAGCTGCTTACAACTCCAAATACATAGAGAGGTTACCACAGAGTGTCACCATGTAGCACCAGATACAGTGCAGACCTAGGCCAACCACTTGGTATTCATGCTCAAATTCCAGTTAGATAGTTACATCAGGTGCTTTATTCAGGAATCTGTAAGAAATGTGGTTGTTGGTTGACTGGGGTGTCAGCCCTGTTCAAGCAGCAATTACAATCCCTGTCAGCTCAATTCTCTGATAGCTTGGCATCGACCAGTCAGGCTTAACTTAGAGGCAATGTGTATAGTATTTGTGCAACACTTCAAACATAACTAAGCGAAAACACCACACAAAAAGGATCCCACACCACGTTGGAGAAATAGGACATTCTTTAATAAATAACAACAAGATCCAATCAGTACAACTGGAGATATTCAGTTTTAAAGATTTTAGTGAAAATAGAGCCAAAAAGCACAAAGCTTTAACTGTTGATATTTGATCATGTCAGACCGGGTCTTTGTCACAAATTCACGCCAACTGTGAAGGAGAATATGCCTTTTACAGGGGCGCAGTTAGGCCAGTTAAGCCCACCAAACCTGGTTTGCGGAGCATTGTAAGAATCTGCATCAAGGATGCACTGTGCAGTCAAAGTGATGTGTCGGCTCTGAGATGCAGCAAGACTGTGATGCGAGGGCCTGCATCAGTTGCGAGAATCCTGTTGATGGGGCTTGTGATGTGAAGTTCGGTATCGAGTATAAGCCACAGAAGAGCTGTGAAGCTGTGATGCAGAGTCTGGCGCCGATTATAAGGGATGTGAGAGTCTGCAGTGAGGATGCATCACGCAGTGGTGGTTCTGATGGACTGCAGAACTGATGCATGTCTTTGCAATGAGTCACATCCACCCAGCCACGGTGATGTGTCGGGGTTTACCCGCACAACAGAGATGTGTCAGTTCCACTGGATCCACAGAGGCTAGCAAAGCACTTTAAGCCCACTTCCGAGGGTCCTGGTCTGGGGTGGCACCACTTGACAGGGAAGACTCACAGATGGCAGAACAATGGTGCAGATGTGAGGTTGTTGGAAGCCTGTTATGTCCCTGAGGCTTCAGGTCAGAAGGCCAGCCAACTAGTCTTTGGAGTCTCTCTAGGTTCTGGGTTCAAGAGGCGAAGCCAGAGGGCAGCAGGTAGCAGGCCCAGGACAGCAAGGCAGCAGTTCCTTCAGAGCAGTAGTCCAGCAGAGTGGTAGGCCTTGTAGCAGCACAGTAGTCCTTCTTCCTGGCAGAGTATCCACACGTCCAGATGTGTACTGAAGATTTATTGTTTGAACTCCTTCTTTTATACACATTTGTGCCTTTGAAGTGGGGAGACGCTTCTAGAGGCATGCCTTGGATGCACGTAGGTACCCTTCCTTCCTGGCCCTGCCTCCAGACTAACTGCAGGGGGTTTGCATCCCTTTGTGTGGAAATAGGCCACAGTCTATTCAAGTGTAAGTGGGGCTGGGCTCAGCTCCTCCCTCCCATCCTGCCAGTGATGGCCCTCCCAGTCACACCTAACTCCCATTGTGTGTGTGGCTGTCTAGGAGTAATACACTAAGCCCAGCTGTCAACCACACCCAGTCATATGACGAGAGACAGGCTGCAGGCACCAAATGGCTAAGGCAAGAAAACACCAACTTTCTAAAAGTAATACGCACAAAAGGACAACCCAATATTCGCTTGTAGGCTTGGGTGCAATATAGAGCAAGTAGGAATGCCAACAAGGGACTTTTTTACAGTTAGGTACTTGTGTGACTAATTCAGAAAGAATTTTCAGATGTCAAAAAAGTAACATCACAAAACAATTAGACCAATGATATTATTCAGTCAAACAAATCAGAACAGCGGGTGTAAAAATTAAAAAAATGTATTTGTGTTTTGACTATATCAAACAAATTAAGATTACAGGGGTTAACAATTTGAATCTTCAACATACACAGGCAATGCGTAGTACAAGGGTGGAGTCTAAATTGTCAACACCGTATGTCCATGAATGACCAATCCACTCAAAAAAATATCTTAAGATTGATACCAGACAAAGCAGGGAACCAGATCTTGCAGAAAAGCAATGAATTAGTCATGAGTTAGGTTATACTTCGATGTTTCGGTCTCGGTATTGATCAGTGAGACCATCATCAGGACTTGAAATTCAAAAGAAGAAACAAGACCCCTAAAATGTTGTTATATCAAGAGGTCTGGTATAAATTTAGAATATACACAATGTATCCAAAATCAGCAACACACTGGCCAGTAGAACAGAAACCAACAACTTCAATTTTAAGGGTTCTGAGTACAGAGCGGGTCGTCTCAAAATGCTGAATCAAGAGTTACACTAGGCTTCTGACCATTTCCAGAGGGAAGAAGAACCAGGCACTCATGTGTTTGTGGGCTTTCACAAACGTACAAGACAAACAATGTCTTCATCCTCGCAATTATGCAGTAATAAACCTGTTGAGCCTGGAAGCTACACTTATGTGGCTTGCTCTCAGGTATAAATTGAGCCACTTTCTCCTATAAATGCAAGCTAACAACTCATAAATGGTTCAGTGAGTCAGGCCCAGGGGAAGCATAATGTGAAATTAAGCATTTTGTTCCATTGCAGGTGACATCATGTGATAGTCAGTACCAATTTAAGGCCTCCATTATGAGTTCCTGTTATCTCCACAGGGATCAATGACTAACCAGTATCTTCCGGTAGATACTGGGGATCATAAGTCCCTAGAATGGGAAGTATCCTGTTGGGCCCAGCATTACCACGTCCATTTGCACTGTTTTTTCTGATTCCAAGGAGTGTACTGCAGATGTTTACAATCTGCTGCAAGTAGGTGATAAATAACTGTGAGGGAAGGCAGTGGGGTTGGGAGTGTGGGACTTATGGTGGGAGGGCATCTTGGCGGGTAGAGAGGCTGTAAAAGAATAAGTACTGGTACTGGTTCCCAAAGCCCCGCTTACAAACCCTTAGCTGGAACCGGCGTGCTGAATATCAAGGCTGCTTTGTCTTGATTCCACCTCAGGCCTCTTTAATCCTCTACCAAGCACTCGCAGCCTCTTTATCTCACTCCCACAGGCCCTTGCTCTCTTCCTTTGTGACATTTCTCCCGTCTTTCTCCTCCTCCTTTCCCCTTTGTGTGTTTGCCCTCTTTTTCTCTTGAGAAATATCTACTGAGGAAAAATAAATGCTGTCACCAAAAATTAGTGCTGGTGGCTCAAATTAAGCACTGGGCTGTAGGCTTTCTGGGTGGGGCATTGTCTGTTCTCACCCTGGTGCCTGAGTGGTCATGCGCGGGCTGGGCTGTGGCTCTGCTCTGCCCTCCTTACCCTAGGTTTTCAGAGTGAAGATCCACAACAGATAAAGCCTTTCCTGTGTTTTTGGACCCAATAATTTCAGGTCTGGAAACACCGAACCACTCCGAGTTACAAGAGGAATTCCTGTCCGAGAAAATCATAATGAAGATAGCTGAATGTTTTAACTTTTATTGACAGATTTGTCAATGTGAGGGTAAGCAGGGAAGGGAGAGGCTTTTCCTCAAAAGCCGCACTTTATACAATTAAAGGGCACGCTAAAGAGAAACACATTGGGTATTAAAGCAATGGCTCGGGATACTACTGAGAGAGAATATTTGTGAAAGGAGTTGTGGTGAAAGACGGTGTCAGGGGGACTAGCCTTTTGATATAAATTCGGGTGTTCTTTAAAGCTTTTCTTAATGTTCTTTTGTAAGAGAGAATAGTGGACTCTACCTCCTATCCATGAACGTCATTTAGGGGTCGCCAGGGGTTGCAGCTGCGACCCTTGGCTCGCCCTTTATGACTCCTGGCACTGCCTTTGCTACTCCTGCCCTCAGAAGTGGCAAAATCAGTGACACGAACACAGTAGCAGCTGGTCCTTCAGTGGGCTTCACTCTTTGTTTTCTGACAATTTTGTATCACACGAATAGTGAATAATGATATATTATTATTCACTATTGGTGTAATAATAATGAAGTACAATTACCTGGAATATACCTTCCATGGTAGCTGAGGTATGTAGAAAAAAAAAGCTTTCAAATGCATGTTGTGTGCGTGCTTGAGGGTGAGTGTGTTTGTGTGAGAGAGAGTGCATATAAGTGTGAATCTGTATGTATGTGTAAGTATGTATGTGTGAGTGAAAGTGGAGGTCAAAGGGTGTGTGATGTCACTTCCGCTACCCCTGGCACTTCAGTGAATTGACGTCCATACTCCCGTCTCTCCTTGGAGAAAAATATACAAATAACACTGCCCCACTAACCTATGAAACCCCTTTCAAATGAAGGGCAGCCACAAAAAGATGGCCGAAGAAATAGCGTTCATATCTAATATTATGAAGGATAAAATATATAAAATTCTGCAGTATTAGATTTTGTTGGCTCTTTCAGATTTTTGAGACCTCACACTTGACTGGGCCCAAGAATTGGTCATTTCTACTGTTACAACTCCTCTATGGCGCCGTTTACGTTTTGCCCGGAAAAAGTATGCTGTATTTATCACACCCGATATATCCTGACACTACAGGGATCGGGAGTTACCACACGGATCGGATTTCAATCGAGAAAAACCATAATCGGGAAGTATACTTTGATACTCTAATTGGACACAAACTTTAATCTGTGCATCGATAACCAAATCATTCTATGTGACAATGATTGAGGAGCCTCTCAGATTCTACGTTCCATTCTACATAATCTTCCTCATGTGACTCCTCAGCTCCTATTCATCTCCCACATCCAGGGTCTGTGCCTGTCACTTCTATTGTCTGATCTCCCATCATATTTCCCCAAGGATGCTCCTTGGATAGGATCAGATAGCGGAGCTTTGAAAGCAGAGAAGATGAGGGACATCTTGGATCAGTACCTGTCCTACCTTCCTACTCATGAGATGACTGGCATGCTCAAATCACTTATTGTTATCCCGCTGACTACAAATTGCCCCTTGTGGATTTAAGAGCACTTCAGACTGATGGAGTATTTAGGCATTAAGGGCCGGATGTATAAAAAGCCTTTTCCCTTTGTAAAAATCCTTTTCTGCGAGTCAGTAACCTGTTACAGACTCACAAAATAGGTATGCGAGTTGCTGTTAGGAAGGGGCATGCCAAGGGCATTCCTTCCTCATAGCCAGTCGCAGGGGGGTGTAAGATTGTTTTGCAACCATGATTGCAGTGGCAAAACAATTGCAGTTACCACCAACTTCAAGTTGGTGGTAACCCATTTGCAAATGGGAAGGAATCCCCACAGGACACCTTGCCCTTTGTGAATGGAAGGTAAAATATTTTTTCAGAGTAGGTAGTGGTCCCACGGACCGCATTTAAAAAAAACTGCTTTATTTAAAATGCAGTCACCGACATGGTGGTCTGCTGTACCCAGCTGGCCACCATCCCTGTGAGCATGGCCGTTCCTAATGGAGTCGAAAATTGTGACCTACCTCATGAATATTGATGAGGTAGGTAATTTGTGAATCGCAAACAGTGTTAAACACACTGTTATACTTCCCAGTTGGTGATTTCCTAATAGCAAATCGCTAAGATTCGCTATTAGTAAATTGCAAAGCCAAATCTACATTCATCTGGCCCACAATACACAGCTGTGCACCTCTGCAGCGGGGTGATTGGCAGTCAAAGATAACACTTTACATGAAGCCTTCACTCAGCAACCTCCTCCTTTTGCTCCAGCAACTACTCCCCTATAAGGTTTGGTTGAATTCCCTTGTGAGGGAGGCAGGCAGGCTATTAACATCTCCAGGATATCACCAGATTTTCCAGCTGCATCGACATGTCCAGGGTTCGTCCCCTGTTGCCATCACTGCACTGAATCATCGCCTCAATCTTCTCCCTTACCAAGATTCTGGCTCCTCTCTGCAGAGACAATACAATACACCAGTGGTTCTCAATCTGTGGTCCGCGGACCGCTAGGGGTCCGTGATTCATTCCCAGGGGGACCACAGGCATCTCTAGTCCTGACCTGGCAGGAAGGCACTTCTCTAGCTGGGGCCTCTTGACAGAACCAGAAACAAATGTGTGTTTTTATACTTACTTTATCTGTGCAGCAGTTTTAAAAGCAATGCGAAGTATCTTGTATATCGAGCAGTTTTCGGGCAAAAATAAAAGTGTCAAAAAAAATCTGATGATTACTGTACCTGCTGGAGAGCGATGGGAGTTTTGTCTAGTGGCAGTTTTGATTCCTCTAAGGTATTGTTAGAAATGGGGTATTTGGTTGGCAGTCAGGTTACCCCCTGTCCTCGCAAGGACCCTCACTCTAGTCAGGGTAAGTCACACACAATCCAAATTATCCTGTGCCCACCCTCTGATAGATTGGCACTGAGCAGTCAGGCTTAACTCAGAAGGCAATGTGTAAAGTATTTGTGCAATACATCATGCAATAACACAGTATAGCACCACAAAAATATACCACACAGTGTTTAAAAAAATAATAATAATTATCTGATAAGATTCAGGTCAAAACGATTAAAATGCAATAAGTATATGTTGAGATATCACTGTAAAAGTGATATAAAATGTCCGTAGTCTTTTAAAAACAAAAGATGTCTCTTTTAAGCACAAAGTACCTGGTTTGAGTTCAAAATCTCCGCAAAGAACCCCAGAGGAGGAGATGCGTGGAAAATAGGGAGGTGTGCGTTGATTTCTCAGGCTGCACACGGTGATGCGTTGTTTAGTTTCCATGTAGGGATGGCTGTGCGTCGATTTCCAGTGCTCGGGTTGTGGGGTTTTCAGATGCCCCAGGGATGATGCGTGGATTTCCGGCACTGACAGGACGAAGTCACAGGGGCTGCATTGATCCGGTGGGTATTGCATGGAAATTTCGACCGCACAGCAGGCGCTGCGTCGATTCCTCTGTGGAAGTCGGACTACGTTGTTCTTAGTTATGCGTAGTTTCTGGCAGGCTGTGCGGCGATTTTCGCCGCACAAGGAATCCTTCTTGTAGAGATGAAGTTTTTTTGGTCCTGAGACATCAGGGAGCAAGAGGCAAGCTCTATCCAAGCCTTTGGAGAGCACTTCTCAGCACAGCCAGAGAGCAGCAAGGCAGCAGGGCAACAGCAAGGCAGCAGTCCTTCACAGAAAGCAGTCAGGTGAGTCCTTTGGGCAGCCAGGCAGTTCTTCTTGGCAGGATTCAAGTTCTGGTTCAGTTTCTCTTCTCCAGGATGTGTCGTTCAGAAGTGTCTGAGTTGGTAGGGGCGGAGGCCCTGTTTAAATACCCAAATGTGCCTTTGAAATGGGGGAGACTTCGAAGAGTGGCTTAGGAGTGCACAAGGTCCCCTTTCAGTTCAATCCTGTCTACCAGGGTCCCAGTAGGGGGTGTGGCAGTCCTTTGTGTGAGGGCAGGCTACTGTCCTGTGACATGTAAGTGTCAGGCCCTCCACCCTCTCAGCCCAGGAAGACCCATTCAAAATGCAAATGTATGCAAGTGAGGGTGAGTATCCTGTGGCTGGGGGGTGTCTGAGTGAATGCACAAGGGAGCTGTCAACTGAACCCAGCCAGACATAGATTGCAAGGCACAGAAGGATTTAAGTGCAGAGAAATGCTCACTTTCTAAAAGTGGCATTTCTAAAATAGTAATATTACAACTTCACCAATCAGCAGGATTTTGTAGCACTATTCTGGCCATACTAAATATGACCTTCCTATTCCTTTCAAATCAGCAGCTACCACTCAAACAGTAGAGGAGGGTAGCCGCAATGGAAGCCTATGAAGGGAGCATGTAAAAACAAATGTAGCAGTTTTACACTACCAGGACATGTAAACTACACAGGTACATGTCCTGGCTTTTGCCTACACAGCATCCTGCCCTATGGGTTACTTAGGGCAAACCTAAGTGGTGACATATACGTAGAAAAGGGGGAGTTTTAGGCTTGGCAAGTATTTTAAATGACAAGTCGAATTGGCAGTGAAGCTGCTCACACAGGCCTTGCAACAGCAGACCTGAGACATGGTTAAGGGGCTACTTAAGTGAGTGGCACAATCAGTGCTTCAGGCCCACTAGTAGCATTCAATCTACAGGCCCTGGGCACATATTGTGCACTTTACTAGTGACTTATAAGTAAATTAAATAGTCCAATTGGGTATGATCCAATGTTATCATGTTTAAAGGGAGAGAGCCTATGCACTTTGCACTGGTTAGCAGTGGTAAAGTGCGCAGAGTCTTAAAACCAGCAAAAACAGTATCTAAAAAAAATGGAGGGAGGCAGGCAAAAAGTTAGGGGTGACCACCCTAAGGCTGTCAGGTCTAACAGTAATGCAGACGGTTGATATGCCTGCTGCAAAGAGCATGTATCATGTATATCAAAGAACAGTATTTGATGTGCATTGCACAGTAGGTTACTGCTTTTGTCACACAGGTTCTTTTGTTACTGTGCAGTTACATTCGTAATCTAACACAGTGAGCTATGAACTGCCATCAAAGAGCTGCTTGCAAACTGCATGGTACAAGTTAGAAAGCTAAATTTTTCCCAGGCATTCATTATCCTGATGCTCCAAAAAAGGTTTTGTTGCGTAGAAATAAAATCGTATTATTAAAGTCAGTGCTAACCACTGTGTTATGTTTTGAATCCTGAGTTTGTTCTTCTCCAAACTAAGCACTATTAGAAAATGCCTACCAGTACGGATGACATGTGAATCCTACACCTTGTATTCCCTCTTGACTTATATAACATTTTCTATTCATTGTTTTAATGATATAGGCCCTCATTACAACCCTGGCGGTCGGTGTTAAAGCAGTGGTAATACCGCCAACAGGCCGGCAAAAAACAAAATGGAATCACGACCATGGCGGAAACCGCCAACGTAGACAGCCACTTTAACACTCCGACCGCCACGGCTGTAGAAATAAACACTGCGGCAGTCACCGCCAACAGACAGGCGGAGGACAAACCGCCCACTGTATTACAACACGCCTATCCGCCACCTTTTCCAGGGCGGAACAAACGCTATCAAAAGCACGGCGGAAACAGTACACAGAACGGAAACCACTCACCTCTCGACACCCAACGAGGAACCAGGACGCCATGGAGCCCGAGTTACAGGTCCTGCCCATGCTGGTCTTCCTCCTTCTGTATCAGGAGCAGGACAGACGCCGTTGATGACCACGGTGAGTACTGCACCTACAACACAGGGGGGGGAGAGAGTGACACGCAACACGCAATACCCCACCCCAACCCTCACCCACAACACCATACACACAAATACATGCAGCAACATTACATATCCACCCCCTCACCCCCTGGTAGAACGCAAGGACAAAAGGAAGTGATTGTAACGAGTGTAATCAAGAAAAATCAGATAGTGCAACTTCTAAAATCAGTATATACAAATATGTACACCAACTACACAAGTCCGGATAGTGTTCCAATCATTGTCCGTGGACCAGTGGTCCCAAAATCCATGGGCGAAGCCCACACAAGATACCTGACTCGAAACGGAGAGAACACTGCAGGGACATCAGATCGAAATTAAACAGGCACCTCAGGGGGAAGGGGAGGGGGCACCTCAGCCGGATGAACGCACAATGCCACTGCTGCATGAGGGGGCTCCATGCCCATTGCTGTATCCTGGGGAGTGCAAAGCCACAGTCTCTTAAGTCTTTCCAGTGGGTGGTTTGTCCACTGCTTTATCCTGGGGAGTGCAAAGCCACAGTCTCTCAAGTCTTTCCAGTGGGTGGTTTGCCCACTGCTTTATCCTGGGGAGTGCAAAGCCACAGTCTCTCAAGTCTTTCCAGTGGGTGGTTTGCCCACTGCTGTATCCTGGGGAGTGCAAAGACACAGTCTCTCAAGTCTTTCCAGTGGGTGGTTTGCCCACTGCTTTATCCTGGGGAGTGCCAAGCCACAGTCTCTCAAGTGGATAACAGTTTCCACTGGTTCTGGAGGGGGCTTTGTGCCCAGAGTGCTTCATCCTGCCAAGGACTGAGGTAGTGGTTGTATCTCTCCACTGGTTCTGGATGGGGCTTTGTGCCCAGAGTGCTTCATCCTGCGAAGGACTTAGGTAGTGGATGTATCTCTCCACTGGTTCAGAAGGGGTGACTCTAGTCCCTCAGTCGGAGCCACTGTGTCCTGTCCTGACCTGATCTTCGGCGTGTGTCCCTTCCCCACCTTTGATGTTGTCACAGGTGTCTTGCCACTGTCCCCTTTTGGTTTGTAGGAGCCCTTGGTGGCTGGTAGGTGCCGCGTCTCCCTCCAGGATGTGGGCACCTTCTTCACCTTGGCAGGTGGCGGAATGTCCTTGGCCTCGCTAGGTGGCACACATGCAGCCCTGATGGTGGCGCATTCGATGACACTGCAGTTGCTGGCACCACTGTGCCTGGGGATTTGGTGGCTGAGGTGCTGGGCTGGGACCTGGAAAGCATGGCCCTATGGGAAGGACAGGGGGGAGGTGTAGGGAAGAGGTCAATGTTAGCCAGGAAAATCTTTTAGACACACTAGGACGGGAAGATTGAGGGGGTTTGGGAGTGGAGGAAGAGGTAGTGGTTGTAGGAGGTATACGTTTGATGAATTTGGGTGAAGGTGCATGGGCCAGAGGCTGTTGTGAGGTGGATGGCTGTTGGGTGGGTGTGTGCCTGCGTTTGTGTACTTTGGGAAGAGGGCTCACAGACACACTAGGAGAGGACACTGGGGATGTGTGAATGGCAGTGGGGGTGGTGATTGCGCGTAAGCGGTGTGTGGTGATGGGCGTGCTGGTGATGGAGGTAGTGGCTGAGGATGTAGTGCATGCTGGTGTGAGTGGAGACGAGACAGGGAGGGAGGAAGAGGACGTGGAGGAGGGGGGCACAGTGGAGGCAGTGGATGTTCCTGTGTTTGCATGGGGATGGTGCTTGTGTGAGTGCTTGTGGGATGTGTGGTGCTTATGTTTGCCATGTCCGCTCTTGTGTGTTGATGAGTGTACATGCAGGTCTGCTGGTGTGCTTGGGATAGGCTGAGGTACAGGGGATTGGGTCTGGGTAGAGGAAGTTGGATGGGGGAGGCTGGACACAGGGACAATGGCTGCCATCAGTACTGAGGCCAGAGCCTGAAATGCTTTCTGTTGGGCCGCCTGCCCAGAATGAATGCCCTCCAGGTATGCATTTGCTTGTTGCAAATGCCTCTCAACACCCTGGATGGCATTCAAAATGGTAGATTGCCCAACAGTGAGGGACCTCAGGAGGTCAATAGCCTCCTCACTGAGGGCAGCAGGGCTGACTGTGGCAGGGCCTGAGGTGCCTGGGGCGAAGGAGATGCCCACCCTCCTGGGTGAGCGGGCACGGGACACACACTGAGGGGCTGCTGAGAGGGCGGTGCTGGTAGGGGGGGGTGACGGCTGTACCTGTTGATGCGATGGGCACAGAGGTGCCCGCCACCGCAAGGGAGCTCCCATCAGAGGAGGAGTCGCTGTCGCTGGTGTATGCTCCTGTCCCCGTCGTCGAGCTCCCCTCGCCCTCCGTCCCACTGGTGGCTTCAGACTCTGTTGCTTCACCCTCCAGGGCCATGTGGGATGCAGCTCCCTCCTGCTCCGGTGCCACTGCTCCTACGCCAGATGATGCTAATGCACACAAGAACAGGGAGACAAAACAAAAGGGGGGGAAGACAGAAGAAACACATGTTGAGTGCATGCAACACCACTACCGTTGGTGGACACAACACACAGGGAGCAGCCCTATGCACTAAACCATGCACTAACCGTTCTTAGCAAATTCACATGCCCATGGGGGACGAGGCCTAAGCCCAATTGCTGCACACCTGGAAGCCACAGGAGCCTGACTAGGTGCAGATGGCTATTACCAGTATTGGGGTTGGGGTGCCACAGAGCCTGCCTAACAAGGGACCTAGCCTACCAAGTTCGCCCTGGCCTGGGGGAACCCACAGCCCACTTACCCCACCCAGACACCTCGTAAAGCGCACCGAGTTAGCTGAACTAGAGTCTACTCACCCCCTTGTGGCTGCTATGATGCCCTCAAGCACGGATCCAACTCCGGATAGGCCACCGCCAGGATCCGGTACATCAAGGGGGTCATGGTGCGATGGGCACCCCTTCCACGTTGGGAGGTCAGCCCCAGCTGGACCTCCGCCGTCTTCTTGCTCCAGCGGCGCAGGTCCTCCCATCTTTTACGGCAGTGGGTGCTCCATCTATGGTAGGCCCCCAGGGTCCGGACGTCCTTGGCGATGGCATGCCAAATAACCTTCTTCAGGTGGGCGCTGACCTAGAGGAAAAGTGAAGTTAGAATGGATGTTTCTATCCCTTTCATTTCATCTCACGCATTGCCAAACACCTCCCACCCTGGCCCAGACATACATACACACACAATCCTGACATGCTGGCCTGTCCCCCTCCCCACCCTCTTCCATCCACGACACCCCATACAATCATGTGCCATCCACCATGCTCACAGTGTACTCACCTGTTTGTCTGGAGGACCGTACAGTTGCATGTACTGGGGGAGGACCCCATCCACCAGTTTCTACAACTTCTCCGAAGTGATGGCAGGGGCCCTTTCAACAGACACTGTAGCCATCGTCGCTTCCAGACACAGGTCACAGCAGCACTTGCAGTGTAGGTCCTCTCCTGTTGAAGGTCAGGTATCAAGTGAGGGAACAGTTAGAAAATGGCGACCACGTCCACGGTGGTGTGTACCGTCACCTCCAGCATACGTCGTCATTGGCTCCTGGGACCCATAGGGCCCAATGTTAACCAATGCTGCATTGCGCTGCGCTCTTCCACCACCTACCACGACGGTGTACAACGCCAGCGCAGTTACTTCATTTCCCCTTGTCCCACCTTACAGGTCAGGCAGCCGCCATTTCAGGGAGCCCCATGACAGGGAAAAAAACTGCGTCACACCTATTTAGGCCTGGAATACGGACAGATAAAGGCACATTGCGAATTTCCAACGTTTTAGCAAATAACACATTGTGATACCTAAGTGTTGGATGACCCTCTGCTCACTGTTCTCCTCCATAGGGCACTTCTGCTGGGGCAGGTGATGAGATGGCGGCATCCTCCGGTGTACAGACCCCTGGTGGACCTGTCGACAATGGAAGAGAGACACATCATTATCACTTACAGACTTGATCGTGCAACAATCCTGGAACTGTGTGCCCACTTGGAGCCAGGCCTGATGTCAGCTATCCACCAACCTACAGGAATCCCCCCACTTGTGCAGGTTCTGTCTGTACTCCATTTCCTGGCCAGAGGGTCTTTTCAAACAACAGTGGCCATGGCATCAGGGATGTCCCAGCCAGTGTTCTCTAACGTGTTGTCCGGAGTGTTGTCTGCCCTGCTGAAACACATGCACAGCTACATCGTTTTACCTCAGGTGGAGGATTTGCTCACAGTGAAAGGGGACTTCTATGCCCTAGGACATATCCCCAACATAATTGGTGCCATTGATGGGACACATGTGGCATTTGTGCCCCCCCGCAGGAATGAACAAGTGTACAGAAACCGGAAAAGCTACCATTCAATGAATGTGCAGATGGTGTGTTTTGCAGACCAGTACATCTCCCATGTGAATGCCAAGTATCCTGGCTCTCTGCATGAAGCTTACATTTTGAGGAATAGCAGCATCCCTTATGGGATGGGGCAACTCCAGAGGCACTGTGTGTGGCTAATAGGTGAGCCCAGGGTCCCAACACGGTTGACATAGGTGTCTGGGTATGGGGTTGTCCCTAAGGGTTAGTGTCTGTCTAACAGTTGTCCCTCGACATTTGCAGGTGACTCTGGTTACCCCAACCTGTCATGGCTACTGACCCCAGTGAGGAATCCCAGGACAAGGGCAGAGGAACGCTACAATGAGGCACATGGGCGAACTAGGAGGATTATAGAATGCACCTTCGGCCTCCTGAGGGCCAGATTCCGGTGCTCCCTATACTAGTTACTGAAGAAGGTGTGCCAGATAATCGTGGCCTGCTGTATGTTGCACAACCTGGCTTTGCGACGCCAGGTGCCTTTTCTGCAGGAGGATGGGCCAGATGGTGGTCTTGTGGCAGCTGTGGAGCCTGTGGACAGTGAAGAAGAGGAGGCATAAGAAGAAGATGTAGACAACCGAAACAACATCATCATGCAATACTTCCTGTGAGACACAGGTAAGAAGATGTAACTGCTTCCCACATCTCATACTATTGTTGGAGCTAGCATAAGTCTGTCATTTTCACTCTGTGTATTGACCCTGACTTGTTACTTTGCCTTTCCATTTCACAGATCTGGGTCCCACTTTGTGCCCTCTGCTATGTTTACTGCTGGCCTACAGCTGTGTTACATTGGTATGTGAACAAGTACATTGACATTTCTATATTCCAGAGTTTTGCAATTACACATTTGTGAAAGCATAGACTGACTCCAGATTGTTTTTTGATTCAAGGGTGTTTATTTCTGTGCAAATAAGTGGAGGGGGTTGTGAAATGGGCTGGGGTGATAGTGGAGGAATGTCCATGGCAGAGTCCAGTCTATTTGTTTCACAGGTGCATTGACCAATGGGGCATAGGAAGTGGAGCAATGGTAGTTTAAGGTGGACAGGGTGTCAAAGTGGGACATAAGGGTGACATTAAGGGGGCTCTTATTTCCTGGCGGGGGTCTTGCCAATGTTTTCTGTCTTGTTCCTGGATCTCAGGGACCGTTTGCGGGGTGGTTCTCCTTCTGCAGGGGGTGGGGTGCTGGTTGCTTGTTGTTCCTGTGGCGGTGCCTCCTGCCCACTAGCGCCGGCGGAGGTGGAGGGCTATTCATCATCCAGGCTAGTGTCAGGGGCCCGTTGGTGTGCCACTGTGTCCCTCCTGGTGTTGACAAGGTCTGCCAGCACCCCTGCAATAGTGACCAGGGTGGTGTTGATGGACTTCAAGTCCTCCCTCATCCCCAGGTAGTGTTCCTCCTGCAGCCGCTGGGTCTCCTGAAACTTGGCCAGTACCGTGCCCATGGTCACCTGGGAAAGGTGGTAAGCTCCCATGATGTTGGATAGTGCCTCGTGGAGAGTGGCTTCCCTGGGCCGGTCCTCCCCCTGTCACACAGCAGTCCTCCCAGCTTCCCTGTTATCCTGTGCCTCTGTCCCCTGAACCGTGTTCCCACTGCCACTGCCCCCAGGTCCCTGATCCTCCTGTGTTAGTGGGGTTGTCTGGGTTCCCTGTAGTGGTGGACACACTGCTGATTGACATGTCCTGGGGACAGAGGGATGGGCCCGGTGGGTGGGTGCTGTGGCGGTGTTTCCTGAGGGGGGAGGTTCAGTGGTGGTTTGTGACTGTGTCAGGGGAAGCGACTGTCCCGAGGTCCCTGATGGGCCGGGCTGGTCATCTTGATCCAGGGGTGCAGAGCTGCTGTCATCACTGTGGGCATCTTCTGGGACCCGATATGTCTGGCACCTCCTGTCCGGTGACGTTGGGTAGGGGTCCTGCTGGGGTGTGAATGCATAATCTTAGTATCTGTGTGTGCCATCTTGTGCAATGGCTGAGTTAACCTCTACTCCTGTGCTTGCATTATTGCCGTGGCCCTTGTGTGATTGGTGATTTTGGGGCATGAGTGAGTCTCTCTACTGGACATGCTTTGGTGATGGTTGTCCATGCATTGGTGTTACATGCAGGGCTTGGTTCTGGGATGTGTGGGTTGTGGTAGTGGGGTATCTGTGGGGTGTTGGGGTGATGGGTGTGAGGGTAAGGGTGGGATTATGTGATGGCATGCAGGTAGGGTTGAGGATATAGTAGTAAAGCTTTGCCTTACCAGATTCCAGTCCTCCTGCTACTCCTGCGAGGCCCTCAGGATGCAGTATTGCCAAGACTTGCTCCTCCCATGTTGTTAGTTGTGGGGGAGGAGGTGGGGGTCCACCGCCAGTCCTCTGTACAGCAATCTGGTGTCTGGATACCACGGAGTGTACCTTCCCCTGTAGGTCGTTCCACCTCTTTCTGATGTCATCCCATGTTCTTGGATGCTGTCCCACTGCGTTGACCCTGTCGACGATTCTCCGCCATAGCTCCATCTACCTAGCAATGGATGTCTGCTGCACCTGTGATCCGAATAGCTGTGGCTCTACCCGGATGATTTCCTCCACCATGACCCTGAGCTCCTCCTCAGAAAACCTGGGGTGTCTTTGAGGTGCCATGATGTGGTGTGGGTGATGTGTGAGGTGCTGTCTGTTGTGATGTGTGAGGGGATCTGTTGGTGTGTGTTGTTTGAGGTGCGTGGGTGATGTATAAGTGATGGTGTTGTGTGTCTGTGGATGATGGTGTTGTGTTAGCTAATCTCTTTTTCTGGCCTTCTTTCACAATTTTGGTTGTAAGGGTTTGTAGGTGATGTGGATGTGTGCTTTATATTGGATTGGGTGTGTGGGTGTGGTGTGTGTATGTGTATCAGGTGTGTGTATTTTGAATTGTCCAATGTGGTTGTGTTTTGTAAATGTGTGTGTATTTTGAGCGCAGCGTTGTGTACCGCCAATGGATTACCGCGGTTGAAAGACCGCAGCGTGGATTCATGGGTCGTGATAGTGTGGGCGTATTCTTGTTGCCGTGACGGTGTGGGTTTTGGTATCGCCAGTTTATCACTGACCTTTGGTGTGGCGGACTTGTGTGGGTGTCTGTATTGTGGCGGATTCCGAGCTGTGAGTCGTAATACCTGTAGAAGAATTCCGACGCCGCAACGGTCAGTTGGCGGTCTTCAGCACGGCGGAAAGCGGGAGTTACCGCAAGGGTTGTAATGAGGGCCATAATTCAATGTCTATGTGTGTGATGTAAACTGGAGAATTTGAGATGACCTAAGTCACTGATAATTAACTGGGCTATTTCCAGTTCAGCATGTTTTTCCCCCACCAGGTCACTAGAGGCAGGTACCAACCATACACAAATTAAGCTTGCTCCTTTTTATATAGCAGCAGTCCTGCCGAACTTCAATGTCATGTCGGCTCTGAATGGGAATGAAAGCAATGCCAGACTGCTTTCAGCCTCATTGGGCCTTATCAGTGAGGTGCAGCTTAGAACCCTATGGTGCAACAAGACCAATTTCTGGGCATATCAGAAGCATTATCATAATGCTAAGCCTCCTTCTAGCAGTCATCCACAAAAACAAAGTGCCAGGCCACCAGGGCACTCTGGCATTCACAGTACGTACATGTGCAATTAGGTGAAGGTGGCATGGGTTTAGAACTTAGACTGCAGCAGCATCCTACCCAGGCTGCTGGTGGCACCTGGCACCTCTGTATGCCACCACTCTTGTGCATTTGCAAAAAGGAGCTTTGAACGAAAGGCTTACATTATGTAGTGCCATGCATACATAATGAAGGTATGAAATAAGAGACCTACTTAAATATTTAAACCAAGAAAGTAATTATAATGTATCCTTTTTTTGGTTGTATAGCAAAATATTACTGTAACAGAGCTTGTAACTAAACGAGCATGCTTGTTACATGGGGTCTATGGGATATGAAGCTCCATAGCTACTGCTGTGTGGTGTGGCCATGTCTGCTGTAGTTTTTCACCAACTTGGCTAGTTATGTTTTGGTCTTTCATCGCTCATTGGACATGCTCCACATCCTATAGGCTGGTTTAGAGTTTTGCTGACGGAATTTACATTGGTTGGTGGAGCTAAATCACATCCTTTGTCACAGTGACAATGAAAATATCCTTTTAAAGGTCTCAACTGTGGAGGCTTTGATTTCTGCGTAACAGTGCCTCTCTACGCCACATTTTCCTTCTGACAATGAAGGGCAATGGGTGCCCTGAGGAACAGAGGGGAAAACTGGCACTAATCAACTAAATAACTCAGCACCTTATATTCCAGTATATCATTGGTGTGCCAATGGTCTGAACGGAATTGGAGCTGGACAAATAAACTTCACCTCAAACAGAATCGAGTAAAGTTAGGAAACTGCACCCTTTCTCTTGAAGGATGGAGTTTCAAAATATAATCCACGTAGGCAACGTTTTTGCACTCCCCTCCTACATACACCATTAACATGAATTTTTCAGATATGTTTCCAATTGCTGTCCCAACTGTGATGTCTTGGTAACTGATGCTTCAGGAGCCCTTACTCAAGTAACTTCCAATTCATACCAGGAAGCTGTGGTACCTAAGGGGTTTGAATTGAAATCATCTAGTTGGGTAAGGGGCATCTCATCCAAAAAGCAATCTACCTATTTCTGTAGACCAATAACTTGAGCAGTTATGCATCTAACGATTTTTCATCATCAGATGACCTTGCTCCACAATTTAATATGTACAACAGATAATTCACCTGACTCAGTGGTTAGCTCTTGCACCCAGCAGCAGGTTGCTATTTCATCTGAAACAGCAGCTCTCCTGGTGGTCTTTCATTAGTAGCCATTGAAAGGTATCTGACCAAATCCTCCACATGTGTTTCTCCTGATGCCACATCTCTTGGGAACAACCAGATCACAAACAATTCAGAAATGAACAACTTCAGGAGCAGTAAATCTCTTCTTCAATCCAGTGCATTCCAAGGGACAGCAGATGTTCTATTCATTAGAATAAAACATGTTATGAGCTCAAGCAATCGTTTGTCATTTCATGTAGATTTTACACTTGAGGTTCTACCTACCTCTTTGAATAGCCGTACCAGTATGATGGGGTGGATGGAGAGAATCTCCATAGATCCAGACAACATAGGAAGTTCGACTCGCTAGTCTTGTACTCTAGAGACAAAGTTAAGAAAATGTTTACCATATGCTCCACAAGTATACCATGCTACAGCTGTAAACAGATAAATCCAATCTAGACTAGATTATGGGATGCTATCTATCTAAGACTGCCAGGGAAGTCACTAAAAAACTGTAGCTAGTGCAGAACACAGCTTCTCAATTGTGTTTAAGATCTAGACTCAGGGACCATATAACTACTGTTCTCAGAGCACTTCATTGGCTCTCACTCAGAAAAAAATCACAGTTGAAAGCGTTGGCGGTGGTGCATCAGAATGTTCATACCTCATCTTCTTCTATCAAGTTTTAAGATGTACTTACCCAGTCACACCCTCCGTTCCCAGCAGAGCTCCTTGCAATTGCTATGCTGTCGGGGGGAAAAACAGAAACACTTTATTTTCAATCCATAAATGCGGACCTGCTTCCTTATTTAAATCACGAGGCTGTGTTATTATATTGTACAGCTCCTAGAAGCCTTAGGGTACTTAAGTGCTCTACAAATTCAAGCAACATAATAACATAACAGCATCCTTGAAGTTTTTAGTAAATGCTGCACGATGTAGCTTCACATCTGATGCTTGCTTCATTTTGTCATAACTTTAGTTTACGTAGTCCGGGTAGGATTCACGAAAATAGGAATTTATAAGTCAGAAATCTACTGCCTGGGACTGCACTTACTTTTGAGGTAGATTTCTGGCTTTTATTGTGTTTTTTAGAAAGAAAATACAGGGTTACTCCTGGAAATCTATGACTGGTGCAAATTTCAAACAATGCTCCAGTTTTCAAAATGTGCTCATTACCTCCTTTCACTATAGGAGACATCAGCATGACTAAATAGTGGAGTTGTGCATTTGCACTAGAGGAGAGCGATGTTGTGATGTCGGGCATCATATAACTTCATATGGTTTTTAAACTTCAAAAGCTTTGCAAAGTGCTAAACTTAAAAAGGACTGATTCAATTACCCTTTTTACCAAAGTGAAACTATTCTCACTGCTGTTTGGTACGACAGTGGGAAGAGGATGGGTTGATAGTGGTTGGAAAATGCCCCCTTTTAGAGCTGCCTCTTCTGCACTGTCCCCCTCTACCCTGCGAGTGCCTCTTGAGTTCCTCCTCGCTTCTTCCCAGATACCCACTCGCACAGCACTTTCTGTGTCCCCTGCCATATCTTGGAGGGGCATACCTAACTACAATTTATCTGGGCCTTCATACGAAGGATATCATGTCACTGGGAATTTACCCAGTGTCTGGGCCACAAGCAACTCAAACTGTCCCTCAACCAGGAGGGTAAAGGTGGGGAGGGCACACCATTGGCATGGCAAAAGTTCCCAACTTCACCTGACTGTGCAAAACCTTCCCCTGTCCCCGATGTACACGATTAAATTTTTTCCTGCACCGAGAAATATTTTTCTTTGTGTAGAACGCACTTCCCTGATACCCTCATTGGATATGGGAGTGTTTCCTGCCCTTTCCGATCTAGGAAATTACCTGACTTCTGCCCAGCATAGAAGTAAACCTGCTTGTGTTTCCAGTGTGAGAAACTGCCTGTAAGGGTTGTGCGAATTCTCACACATTTATGACACTGGGAATATTTACCTTGTTCTGCAATGAGGTTCCTCCTGACATTTGCTGTCTCCCGTCCAAACCCTATATTCATAAAAGTGGAATATCCGCAACACTGGTACATTCTCCTCCATTTCAAAATTCAAGGTTTCCTTGGTTTATGTGGAATTTACAATCAAAAATAGCTTTCCT
The DNA here is from genome assembly GCF_031143425.1 of Pleurodeles waltl. Lineage (NCBI taxonomy): Eukaryota > Metazoa > Chordata > Amphibia > Caudata > Salamandridae > Pleurodeles > Pleurodeles waltl. Next base: position 1,646,385,422 of record NC_090445.1, read on the forward strand.
TCATGCTACTTAGGTCTGATTCGAAGTTTCAGAGTTTGGTCCTGTGTAAATATATGTCTGCCTTTTGTGCACTTAGGAAACTATGTTCAAGTGAGTATTCATTTTAACACCATCCTAATGACCTCCCTAGGGCACGCTTTGGATCAGTTAACAAAGCAGGAAGCTTAAGGGACTTAGACCACAACCCGATGCAGCCATTTAAGACATGTTAATGTTATGACAGGTAAGATAGTAATCCTCATTGCCTACACCGAACCAACACATTTGCAAATGAACAACGACGTTCTTCACTGAAGCTTAAACTGGGATCAACCAATGTTTTTAATGAGCTTTTTTTATCCTTTCTTTTGCATTGTACTAAAGTCTCGTCTTCTGCAGTCCCTTAATGTAAAACATGTTTCTAGGTCTGGCTAAAGACATTTGAACTGTCTGAAGGTCTATTTCAATGAAGCCTTGAAAAAAGTCCAGTAGAAAGTGCAGAGAGAGAATTAAGTTTGGATCAGCCCCTTTCAGCCACTGGACGTTATGTGTTTCCATGCTTTGGCATTGGTTGGAAAGGCTGTCCATCAATGCCCTAGAATTTCATGGATGGTTACACTGCGACATTGGTGACTTCATTACGTTTTGGTGATGGGACAACAAGTAGATTCTTTTTGCACTGGAAAAAGCCTGTGCTGTTTGATGTATTTACTTTGCTGACGCATGGACATTTTATTTGATGGTTTATGGCTTTTTGTTTAGAAAGTGTTGCTGTTTGGATGCTTTAAAGTGAGAGTACTTCCCATTGTTCACCCTGATGTCCTAATTTGTTTTATTTGGATGTCATGATAGTATGTTGGATTAACAGCTTTTTTAATTGCATCATAAAGATATGCGTGCGCATAGGCTTTTTTAATAGAAGTAACAGAAAATACGTCCTATCCAATATTTTTCTTTATTATATGCCTTTTATGTTTCCCACCTTAAACGCAAACTTCTTCTTGTGACTCACTTTTGTAGATATTTCCTTGTACAACCTGAAAACATTCTATTGGGAAATACCCCCTTATTTTCACCTTCTATATTGTTGTAGTCTCAAGCTATTAGTTCAGTAAGGGGTTTTCTTTCAAGGACAGCCAGGAACAACACACACACATTCAACAGTTACCAAATAATTTCCCTAGCATAACATATCTGTATTGTGTTTGCCAATGCTTGTTTATTTTGGCAGCCAGCAAACTATACTATACCATAAATATCATATTTATAATTTGCACAATCCTTCTTGGTCTCAGCTACTTGTTTCTTTTTTTATAGAAAATTGAACAAACCTCTGATTTCTTTTTGTCAGGCACTGACAATGTTGGGGCACCTCCAGTTATTGTTTTGTCTTCAATTTCCTTGTCCTCATTTTGAACATGACATATGAATACATAATTCATCACATTCAAGAGCTCTTCTGTAATCAATGGTCAGTTGTTGTGTTTTGGTGGTTATAACTGTTAGTAATTGGGTATTTAGTTGGCTTGGGTATGTACCCAGTCCAAGTAGGGCCCACCCCTCTAGTCAAGGTAAGTCAGATACACACTAAAAGGTAACCTGTCCTCAGTCTCTGATAGCCTGGCACTGAGCAGTCAGGCTTATCTAAAAAGGCAATGTGTAAACTATCTGTGCAACACAAACCCACAGTAACACAATAAAAACACCAGAAAAAGACACCACACAGTTAAAGACATATAGACAATAATTGTATAAATAAATCATGACCAAAATGACAAACATCCAATAAGTAGAAGTCGAGTTATGAATTTTAGAAGATTAAAAGAGTTCTGGTGCTTAGGAGCAAATAGCGCTTGAGGTGTTACATGAGTTCTCGCTGAACCAGGGCAAAGTCAACAGTTCAAGTCAACTGCAATGGAGCACGGTACAGGAGCCACACAGGCTCAGGAAGAAGAGTACCTTGATCCTGGTTGCATACACAAGATGCATTAATTTTCCTCATGCAGTGCTGGTGATGCATTGGTCCTGAAGGTGAAGCATCTATGCTGTGGTGTGTCGGTTCTGAAGCCGATGCACCGGTTTTCTGCATGCAGTGAAGAGATGCATCTTTCAGGAGTGGCAACGATGTGGTGGTTCTGATGCGATGTTGATGCATTCGTTTCTAAGCTGATGCACCGGGTTTCTCCATAGAGCGAAAGGATGCGCTGATCTTCCTTCAGCAGTGGCAGCAATGCAGTGGTACTGATGCAGCTGAGCTATGATGATGATGCGCTGGTTCCAAATGTGATGCGCCAGTTCTGCTCCCACAACAGGGTTGTTGCATCGTTTGCTGCTTTCAGCAGGCAGCAGATGCTTCGATTTCACAGGTGCAAGTATCTGGGTCCACTTCCAGGGGACCAGGCACCGGACCAGGTGTAAAGACTTTGATATCCATGAGTCTCTAGCAACAAGAGGCAAGCCAAAAATCCCTTGGAGATCACTTTGGGGTGCAAGCTAGGGTCCAGCTCTCCCTCAGATAGCACAACAGAAAATCAGCCCTTCCAGGTCAGCAGTACAGCATAGTAACAGTCCTTGATGCAGAACAGCAGTTTTTCTGACAGAGCCCAGTTGTAGGTCCAGATTTGGTGGGGTCAGAGACCCAGTACTAATACCCAAATATGACTTTGAAGTGAGGGTCAGTTCAAAGAAGGGTCTTTGAAGTGCACAGAGGTCCTTTCTTTCTTAGCCCTGTTTCTAGACTATCAATGGGGGTAATCAGCCCTTTGTGTGGGTACAGGTACTGCCTATTCAGGTCTGACATCCCTTCATGCTCTTTCTGCCCAGGAAGAGCAATCAGAATGCACATCCGCACTCAGACACACCTAACCATTGTTTGTGGCTGTCTAGATTGGATGCACACAGTATAGCTGTCACCCACCCCAGACGTGTATAGGAAACAGGATACAGGCACACAGAGCTGTAAGAGCAGAGCAGAGAAATGCCCATTTTCTAAAAGTGCCATTTCTAAAATAGTAATGTTAAATCCGAATTTAGCAGTAAAGAGGATTTAGCCTTACCATTCCAAAGATATGAAACATTATACAGATACTCCTTTCTCATTAGGAATTACAGCTTAAAAGTTGTAATAAGGAATTCCCAATGTTAACCTATAAGAGGAGTAGGCCTCATAGTAGTTAAAAACGACTTTGGGAGTTTATCACTACCAGGACATGTAAAACTTAAAAGTACATGTCCTACCTTTTAATTACATAGCACCTATGGGCTACCCAGGGTCTACCTTACGGTGACATATGTAATAAAAGGGGAGGTTCATGTTTTGAAAGGGGTTTTAAATGCCAAGTTGAAGTGGCAGTCATACTGCACACACAGGCTCTGCAGTGGCAAGCCTGAGTCATGTTTAAAGGGCTACTTTAGTGGGTGCACAATCAGTGCTGTAGGTCCACTAGTAGCATTTAATTTACAGGTCCGGGTAAACGGTATACCACTTTACAAAGGACTTACAAGTAAATTAAATATACCAACTGTGTATACACAAATGTTACCAAGTTTAAAGGAGAAGCACATGAACTTTAGCACTGGTCAGCAGTGGTAGAGTGCTAGTGTCCTAAGGCCAACACAATGGAATCAGCAAAAATATGAGGAATGTAGGCAAAAGGTTTGGGGGAAGACCACCCTAAGAATGATAGGTCTAAGAGTAACCAACTTCTGAAATTGCTCATCCATGCATGATTTCCCTAGATCAAACAAACGATCACATATTTATTATTACTGACTTATGAAGTTCTGTATGGTAGGCCTAGGGGTGACATTGTACTTTTCATAGTTCATTACAAAGCGGAAAGACTAAAAATAGCAATTGTTATGAAGAAGCATAAGGAGGAGAGGGTATATACAAAATGGAAAAGAAGCAGAGCTAAACACAACAAATTTCCTCTTGGAGAGCATGAGGTGGTTCACAAAATATTAGGGACCAAATACTCACCTTTCTATGAAAGTACACTACACCTTAATCCCAGGAAGTGATTGGCGGATGTGGTCAGGTGACACAGTAGGCAATTGATTCTGTGGCTTTTAAAGGGTTGCAAGTTCGAGTTTTTGTCAGCCACCAGGCAGTAGGTGACTCCAAAGTTGTCCTGGTGTATACCAAAATCAGATTACCATTACTACATGGGCTCTTGATACACACATGGCTCCAAGTTCATGCCCTCACTCACACTTGCACAGAACCTGCCCCAGCCTCTGTCTCAAATGTCTTGCCCAGGCCCCAAAACAAAACATACCTCACATCCTATATTTGTGATATGCAATGTGAAGTCTGCCGCGACACAACCGGATGCACTTTTGTTGCGCCTTTGCCATTCATACATGGTTGAACATAAAGGCCTTCAAAGAGTCAAAGTAAATAGCAATATTTTGCTCTCATGGATTTTTATACAAAGGTGTGCCTGTAAATCCCTGACAGCACGGGCTTGGTAAATTCTTAGGGATTGATTCACAAATGTAAAATAACACTTTTGTGCAAGTTTGCAATTGTTTGTTATTCACAAAGGTGTTTTCCTAGTAATATGTTTACAACTGCAGAGTCTCAGTACACAAAAAGATAGGACTGTACAACAACACACAAAAGGATGATGGACGGAGTGCTGAACATTGCAAACACTCACACCTAGTCACAGATCCATCGTTCTTTTGCTGATCATGCCACCCCAGTTTGAACCCAGCCATTTGCAAATCAGTCTTGACCCTGTTTCTCATGGGAACAGTCCAGCCCGAACGGCCAAGCCAGGTCCTCCCTGAACTGGAAACAAGCATTCTGGGGCCGGTTTCAGGGATAGGAATGTGCAATTTTTTTATGTGGGAAGACTCTGCAGTTGTAAAGCTGCTACTAGTAAAATACATTTGTGAGTAGCAAACACTTGAAAACTTAAACAAAAGTGTAAGTTTACATTTGTGAATCATGCCCAAAATGTTTAGAGACTGGGATGAAGAAGAGCGTCAAAAGCATAATTGAGGGTAACTTACCTGTGATTTTCATTACAAAGAGATATTTTCTACCTCTTCGTAGTCCTTCATTTCACTTCTCTCCCATGCCCTGGTCTGAACCCTTCAGCTGGTGGCTTCTCTTCTAATTACTTAGTACTAGTCTTCCTTTCAGAGACCTTGTATCCCTTCTCTTGCCAAAATACCAGTTAGGCCTGTTCAGGAATACATACTGCATGGTAGTGGTCGGGCTGCCTGGTTAGTCTTTGGGGTTCTTAAGGAAGAGCCCAAAAAGTTTTTTTTTTTTTGTTTTGTTTTTTTTATTTAAAAAAACTGCTTTTTCTAAATGGATTAGTGGATTGGGTGAGGACTCTTTTATTTCTGTAAGGACTGTGACAAGGAAGACGAATGAGGTGGTAAGGTTAGTACCTGACATGAAATAGGGTTAATTTTTGTCAGTGCTTAATTTGTAAAATAGTTAGTGCTGATGCCCAAAGCTCTGCTCAGAGGTCTGTGTCTGGTGCACTTTAAGTCCCGTTATCGCACTCTTGCAAGTCCTTACTGTCTCCCTTTGTGACATATTTCCATCTTTATTTTCCTCCTTTTTCTGGTTTTCTCTCTCTCACTCTCGGTAAATGACTGAAGAAAAATAAGTGCCAGTACCCAAAAATGAGGGCCAGTGGGCCCCAGTGTCAACCAGCAGCTCAGATTTAGCACTGTTTTTTTTTTTTTTTTTTTTTAAAGATACCTTCATGGTAAGGATGTGGCTGCAAGAAGACTGTGCATGAAGACTGTGGTGAGCAAAAGTTGGATTCAGTGTGAGGTGTGCGTGCCCAACCTGAGGTACATCTACTTGATGGGTAATTCAATCCTTTAAACCAGTGGTTCCCAACCTTTTGACTTCTGTGGACTCCCACTTTATCTTTACTGGGACCCAGGGACCCCCACGGAATCCTTATTGGAACCCGGGGATCCCCCCAATCAGTCATCACTGAAAGCTGGGGACCTAATCTGTTAATATTATATAATTTTCTAAGCAGTCGCATGCCCCCCCTAAGGAGGCTTTGTGGACCCCCAGGGGTCCCCGAACCACATGTTGGGAACCACTGCTTTAAACTACTAGCTAAGGCTGCAGATAGAGGCTAATATTCTCAAGCCATTGGATCTCTACAAAAACCTAATAAAATAGGCCTCGTGTTGTTTTAACTATACACTGTTGGGAGTGGTTTGGAATTTCAAGAAAGACGTTTTATACTATATTGTGGTTGATCTTTCGTCATTGTGAAAAAAATAATGTTTTTCAAGAATGCACTAATTCCTTGAACTGGTGCAGCTTCAGCAGCTGGGGCACCCTGGAAGCATGAATTGGCAATCACTGACTATAGGTTTTGTTATTCTTAGAGCCACTGGAAATATGCCGTTTTGGGACAGCCACATTTTCTGCATTATTATGGGTTTGCCGCACAATCCATCATCAACTTCATAATCTACAGATTTTAGCAAAAACAAATGTCTAGGTCAAACTGATCAAAAGTCAATAAAATCACAGTGAAGTGTTGTGCAGTGGAACGCCCTGGGCACAAGTTGATCGATCACCTTTCAGTATTAATGAGGTGAAAGCTGGACCCAAGCCGTGTTAACGTGTAAAAAATGACAACATTATGAATTCTTACTATCAAAAATGTGTTGCCTTATGCTGCATACTTTAGTCACCCTGCCACATAATTTGGTTCTCACATGCTGCATAATTCCGGTGATCCTGTACATATTATTGTAACCTAGTAGGCTTTGGTTATTGTTTATTGTGTCATTCATTTTATCTGTGTTCCCTTATGAGATGACTTCTGAAGGTAGTTTTGAACAAAGACCGCAAAAGTAACTGTTTTAAACAAGTGTTCAGAAATTATTATTTTAAAAATATATATTTTAATTTACAAAGATTTCTACAGGCCTGAACAAAAATCCTCACGGTTTTACACAAAGGGGCGTAGCTTGGTCAGTATGATTGGGGTGGGGGTGGGGGGAGCTTCAGAGTTCCCAACAATCACGCAGGGACATCTTGTTAAAACACATTATATGAGAAGCAGTAGATGATGGGGGCTTAAGGGACAGGGGAAAGAAAGAGGAGTGCGTATTGTTAGGGGCACTAAAAATGCAATGTTTTGAAACTGATCAACATTTTTTAAGGCCTTCAGAAAACAGAAGCAAGAGTGGGTGTGTTTTTGTGTGTGCATGTAAAAATCCAGGTTGAAACCCGACAGACCCCTCACCATGGCCGACTAAAAGCATTTGTACCCAACTACTTACTACATAATTCATTTTTTGTGGGGGTGTAACACCCCCACCGACCTACGCCCCTGTTTCCACAGTCGTAAAACATATATACCAACGCCCTCGCCAATACACGATCTCCGAACCGATGAACACAGATGGTGCCCTGGAAAAATTCCCTCTCTCGTTATTTCCCGCACCGGACATCCCTTTGGAGAAGACTTCTTGAAGTGCCGTTGTATTTTAGATGGGAGGTAAAGAGATGAGAGCTTGCGAGGAAGAGCCCGGCATGTTATGTGCTCATGCTGTGCGTGTGTGCATCCTGTGGAGAGTGACGGTGTCCCCACATCCCCTGTTAGCAGCTCCTACTCAGAGCTGTAACCGGAGGGATCATTATCCGCTGACATTTCCGATCCAATCGAGTTGAACATCCAGAGAAGCTCTTCGCCGGGAAACTTTCGCTTATAATTATTGTCGCCCCGGGCAGCACCTCATCAACCGGAGTGCATTTCCGTTTCCAAAATCCCACATTTTAACAACATCCCAGGGAGCTAAAAAAGGAAGACGTTTCTTGTTCCAAGCACCTATGCAAGTTCCTAAAGTTTCTGCTTCGTGACAGTGACATAACAAGTATTTTCCGAATGCTCTAAAATGCTGAGTTACTTTCGTTGGAAATGTGTTTTTTTCCGCAGTTGCATTTTCCTGCACCAGAACACATGCACACATATGGCTCGCAATTTTAGAATGGGCTTTCTATTAAAAAATGATTCCAAGATGGCGCCGATGCGCATGTTGTGACGTAAGTGCATGAGTGTGTTGTGTTGCATGTGCACATGCGCATCACGACGCATGCACGCACATGCTTCATAACATAGGCAGTCATTTTTAATATACCAATCCAACATGGTGAACAGCTATGTTAGATCATTAGATTAAAATTTGTAAAAGAAAAAAGCTGAAACCAGTCACACAAAGCACAAAATGCAGTGGATTGATCATGCACCCTATGGAATGCCTTGCCTGAACCTGAGAATGATGTTCTGGGGATGTGAGCCACAGGCCCACCTTAAAAACAGCCTGAGTGGGAGCTCTGTTATGCAGTATGCTAGGGTAATTAGATCTACCCTGTCCATGAGGATGTGGCTGTTGTGATGAGTATTATGGAAATCAGTTATTACCCACAAGTGTTTATTAGCTAAGTAAAAAAAATACTATCAAATATTTCATCTGATAAATCTTCATAAAAACATCAATAAATGACCGCTTTTTCAAGTCTACCAAAACTATTTCATCCATTTTACACATATGTCTATATTCAACTTATTCTGCACAAATCACAGCTGGCTGATGGTATCCAAGTAATTAGACTTATATCATCTATTAACAATAATTTAGCGTTGTCAACAGTTCAGTCTATGGGCCATATTTACAATGCCCTAGTGCCACATTTGCAAGGCTGTGCTAAGCCACTTTTTGTGGCTTAATGCCACCTTGGAAATATGGGACCCTCAGACTCAGTTTTCTGTGTCAGAGGGGCATGCAATGGGTGTTGCTGTGGGCGTTCCACCACAACATCCATTGCTTTTGACGCTGCCCCAGATTTACAAGAAGGCGTAAATCTGTGGCATCACCAAAAAACAAATTCCACCTCAGGGGTGGCATTAGCGTGGCGTAATGAGGAGAAATACTTTTATTCCTCCTCATTTTTGCTTTTTCCATGTGTGCTGCATTCTGCAGCACACATAGAAAGAGCAAAAGGCCATGAATGATTGCTTCAAGTGCAGGAAGGTGTCGCTTTCTGCACATAAACAAACATTCAAAAATGACGATTTGGTAATTCTATTTGTGCTGCTTCCTGCAGCACACATAGAAGTACCAAATCACCATTGTATATTGTTTATGTACAGGAAGGACAGCTTCCTGCACATAAACAACCAATCCTCTCAATGTAAGTCTGGGCCTATATTCTTGTCTGCTCTGGAAACAAAAGAAGGACAGTCTGTAAGGGGGAGACTTCTGGTGGCACACAATTTGGCACCAGTCCTAAATGTCCTGTAGATACAGATCAAGATCCAATTGGTGGGGGGGGGGGTGCTGAGCAGAATGATGTAAGCCAGCGGACAGTGGGCCTGTAGCTTGGGCTGAGGAGGCACACCCTAAGACTACCTGGAGGGGCACATAACCTCGTAGGGTCCCCAGAGCTGCCTGCCTGTAGTCTTTGTCAGTGTCAGGAATAGCCTGCAGCATAATCAGGGGCAAAGCTTCGGAGGGGTGCTCGGCGTGATTCACCCCTTCCCCCAATAAATGTATATTCTGGTAAATAGTTGGGTACAGGTGCTTTCATTCAGGTATGGTGAGGTGTCTCGTATTTCACCAGGAATTCGCATATACACACACTCTTTCCCTCTCTGTTTTGAAAGTCTTCAAAAATGTTGGGTATTTTACAAAATATTGTGCTTTCCCTCACTTAGTACTCCTACCAATCTGAGTTTGCCTCCCTTTCCACTGCCCCTTTAGCATATCCCTCTTGCCCTGCTTTTTGAGTAATGTATTTTAACATTATATGCCACCGTAATTGTTAGAAAATCTGAAGCTCACAAATCTAGCAGATTTCTTTGCTTCATATTTTTTCTGCACTTTTAACGCCTGCTTAGAGCAAGTGTTAAAAGGAGGCACACCATTGATTACAATGGGCCTCAATGAGCTTTGAAGGATTAGCGTCAACATATTTTAAGCTAATCCTGCAAAGCTCCGGACAAGCTTAAAAAATTCTGACGCTAGTCCCCTGACTACCTCCACGGTGCACCTTACTTTAAATACTGCACATACATGGAGGTGGTTGGGGGGGGGGGCACAAAGGGGCGCAATAAAACTGGCACTGCAATGTGTGCAGCGCCACTTTTCTTAAATATGCCCCTGACTCTTTTCACGTCTAATAAGTGCATTCTGGATGGCAGCCCAGAAATCCTGCAGGCTTTGTGTTGATCAAAGCCAACACAGTTTCTTCTATAAATACACAAGCAAACTGACATTTAGCAGAAGGTGAGAAATATATGGGCTTCTGTATTTAAAAAATAGTTTCTGCAAATTACTAGCTTGCAGTCTTTGATAATATTCATGTACCTGTATAGAAGTGCTGTACTCTGCCCTTTCTACAAGATCACCCCAGGACTGGGCCTTCCTCTGCTAGTGGGCAGCAGCACTCATTGTGCCACCCACTAAAGTAGCCTTTTAAATATGTCTCAGGGCGGTGTTGCAGATGTAGTGCAATTTTAACTGCCATTTCGACTTGGCAAAATAAACTTTTTGAAAGGCCTAAATCCTGTTTTTAATACTTATAAATCACCCATTAGGTAGGTCCTAAAGGCTCCTAGGGCATGATGAATTGCATTTAAAAAGTAGGGCATTTATTTTTAAGTTTATCCTGTCTTAGAGGTGAAAGATCCTAAGGTTTTTCACTTCTTTAAGGCTATCGCTCGCATAACTAACAGTGTGTTGGAACAAATGGCAATATGCTGTTTACACTCAAATGAATTGTTATTTAAAAACCTATTAATGGCAAAGTCAGATTTTAGATTACTATTCTGAAAATGCCACCTTCAAAAAGTTGTCATTTTCCTGACTAAACCAGATGTGCCCTTCTACCTCTGTCCAGATCCATAAGACTTCTTTGGTGTTTTGTGTATTATTTATGAGAACAAAGAGGCCTAGGCGAGGAGGAGCTGTGCCTTCTTCTGATTTCATTTCAAAGGGCCAAGCCTTGCACCACACGCAATGAAACCTGACACCAGCCTGGCCATGCCTTACTCTGTTTGGAGCCAAACCCGGGAGAAGGACTGACCAGAACTAATTTTGGAGGGTAGGTCAGGGAACTCCCCCACACAGAGGCTGGAACCCCATATAAATGTGGCATCTTCAGAACCACTCCCGGACCTGTAGAAGAAGGACTACCCTGCTGTTGAATGAAGAGAGACTGCCATGCTGACTGAAGAAAGGATTGGACTGAATTTCCTTGAACCAAGGCTTACTAGAGTGACTCCAAGGGTCATCTGGCTGACCTCCTATGTGAGCTACAGCTTCCAGAGGCATCCCTTAAACTGGTCAGCTAACCAGTACCAACTGGAGCTGAATGAACTGTCCTGTCCTTGCATTGAAGTGCACTTCTTTTTAGGCTTATGTACACACATAATCAGTATAGATGCTGTCATTCATAGTCTGCTGACCAGTTGGCCTATGCTGTTTGGTGTGGGTGGGCAAATGCAAAATGTGAATGACAATGCCTATCCGAGCCCTTCTGCTAGCCTTTGCTGGAGTGATTCCCGATCCCCAAGATGTGTCCGCTTGCACTGGTGTGCCTGAGTGCATGTCAGTGAATTAATGCGTGTTTCAGTGTGCATGTTTCAGCGTGTGTCTCCGAGTGGATGGGGGTGTATGTAGCGAGTGTGTGGATGAGTGGGGTGCGTGTTTGTAAGAGTGTGGACATGTGTGCATGTGTGTGGACGTGTGAGGATGTGTGTGCCAGCAACAGGAATAGGGATTCCTGTCAACCAGTGCATTTCCACCAGAGTTTTCATGGCAGGGTGACCGCCACGGAAAGCCTGGCAGTCTGCAGCCTCATAATCCGACCGTCAGGCTGAGGCCTGCCACCGGGTTGGAGGTGCTGACCGCCGGCCACATCGGTGCGAGCGCACCAGGGGGCCAGGTGGCTTTGTGGAGGTTTGGCTTCTTCCAAAACTCACAACTTGTGATGCCGCATCCGCGGCGGTAAGACTGCCATGGCGAGGCTGGCTGTCTGATGACCACCAGCCTCGTAATGAGGTCCTCAGTGTGTAAAATATATATCAGTACAAATATTGGCAAATATAGTAGTTCAGACGTTGGCAAGCTATCATGCACTCACATGAGTACAGTCCTTTGCTGGCACTCTCAATAACACAGCTCATTCTGCATGCACACCGCTCAACCAAGCACCTCGCTCATCCCACTCATCCAGCACTCACTCCTGGGCCTCCGCAGTCATACAAGCACACTTCTGACATTGCACTCACATGGGCACTCCACCAACCAGTCACTCACACAGCTCACCCTTCATGTACATTGCTCACCTGTCACTCACACAAGCATATCGTCTTCCAGCAATCTCACCATATACCATGTACTCACTCCTCCTACCATGCACTTATACAGGCACAGTACTCACCCTGCCCTTACAAGGGCACTCCACCCAGCAGTCACTAACACAACTCTCTTCACACAGGCACAATTGTCGGGGATAGAATTCACAGGGTCTCACCGCTCACACTGAACTCAAGGTCAAATGGGAACACTACTCAATCTTCACTCACACCATTTGTCCTGTCCAGCTGTCACTCCTCTTACCATGCACTCACATGGGCACACCACTCACCCTGCACTCAACCGACGAATTACTCTACCCACTCTACCCACTCACCCTGCATTGACACAGACAGAATGGTCTGCTATGACTCACCAGGACACACAGCCCACCCTGCATTCACACAGCTCCCCCTGTACTCACTCCTCTCTCCCTGCACTCACATGGACTCTAGGTTCACCCCTCACACACAGCTAATCCGTTACTCTCACCTGTCATGCTGCACTCACACTGGCACACTGGTCACCCAGCACTCACACTGGCACACTGATCACCTTGCACTCACTCCTCTCAAACTGCACCTACATGGGCCCACCTCTCATCTTGCACTCATGCAACTCTCCCGGCACTCAGATGGGCACACGTTTCAACCTGTACTCACACCAATAATGCTGCACTCACACTATTCACCACCACTTACATGAGCACATCTGTTACACTGCACACACAAAATTTCCCAACAATTGTAAACATAGCATATTTCTATAAATGCACCTGCAGAATACCTGCTCTTTCCATAGTAGTACACACCTTGTCACTCCCATCTGGAGTTCTGGGCCCCGTGTAAGAGGGGAAAGAGGGGAAATCCTCCAATTGTGGGGATGATGTGGGATTGGAGGTGATTCTTAGGATGTGGGAATACGCTGGAAGGGATAATGATGTGGTACATTAAGTGAAAGTAGACTAAGGCTGTAGAAAGGGGAAGCACGTGCAACAGACTAAGGATGAAGCAATGCGATTTAGCCTGTGGTCTGGTGGGAATCAAGTGGGGAGTGCAGGGTAAGGAAGTGGCGTGTGTGGCAAGCAGGTCTTCTATTCATCGTCTCAGCATGACGAGAGGGTGGGTGGAGGTTGCAGGCCGTGTTATGACATTAGCTTATCATCCACTCGAAGCTGTCATTGTGGGGGCAGTCAAGTTTTAACATGTGTTAGACTTTTCATCCTTGGCGTGGTCTCCCTTAACTTTTTGCCTCTGTTCCCCAGGTTGTTGATGTGTGCTGGACTCTGATTTTATTGTTTTTGTCACTCTGGGCACTTTACCACTGCTAACCAGTGCTAAAGTGCAAGTGCTCCTGTTTAAAATGTGTACGTAATTGGTTCTCCATGATTGGCATATTTGTTTTACTGTTAAGTCCCTAGTAAAGTGCACTAGAGGTGCCCAGGGCCTGTAAATCAAATGCTACTAGTGGGCCTGCAGCACTGGTTGTGCCACCCACATAAGTAGCTCTGTAATCATGTCTCAGACCTGCCACTGCAGTGTCTGTGTGTGTATTTTTACACTGTAAATTCGACTTGGCAAGTGTACCCACTTGCCAGGCCTAAACCTTCCCTTTTCTTACATGTAAGGCACCCCTAAGGTAGGCCCTAGGTAGCCCCAACGGCAGGGTGCAGTGTATGGATAAGGTAGGACATATAGTAATGTGGTTTATATGTCCTGACAGTGAAATACTGCCAATTTCGATTTTCACTGTTGCAAAGCCTGTCTCTCTCATAGGATAATATGGGGGCTACCTTTAAATATGATTAAAGTGTAGATTCCCCTAGAGAGTAGATGGACATGTGGAGTTTGGGGTCCCTGAACTCACAATTTAAAAATACATCTTTTAGTAAAGTTGATTTTAAGATTGTGCGTTTGAAAATGCCACTTTTAGAAAGTGAGCATTTTCTTGCTTAAACCATTCTGTGACTCTGCCTTGTTTGTGGATTCCCTGTCTGCGTCAGTTTGACAGTTGGTTGTTTTTCACCTCACACCAGACAGTGACACAAAGGTAGCTGGGGTGTAACCTGCATTTCCTGATTAGCCATCTCTGCTAGGAGGGAGGGGTGGAGTGGTCACTCTCATCTGAAAGGACTGTGCCTGCCTCTAACAATGCCGGCTCCAGCCCCCTGGTGTGTGTCTGAGGCCTTGCCTGGGCAAGGCAGGATTTCACAAGTAGGTGTGAGTCCCCTTTGAAGAAAGGTGACTTCAAAGACTAAAATGGGTATAAGAAGGGCACCCAAATCTACAGACTTGAGAAACACTTCTGGAACCAAGAGGAACCTCTGCCTGGAGAAGGGCTGATAGCTGAGGAAGAAGTGCTGCCCTGCCTGTGACTGTGCTTTGTGGAGCTTTCCTGCAGTGCTGCTTCTGCCAGAGTAAGAGGGCAAAGACTGGACTTTGTGTGCCTTCCATCTTGAGAAGAAATCTCCAAGGGCTTGATCTAGAGCTTGCCTCCTGTTGTTTGAAGTCTCAGGGACAGCAAAGACTTCTCTCTGCCAGCACCTGGAGTCTCTGGAGAGACTCCTACTCTGCCCTGTGGTGCCCATCCAGTTCCTGGGACCCTGAAAAGAGAAGCTGGCAGCCTAAAGAGAAGAAAATCCACGCACAGAGCGCCGTGCGGGGAAAAGATTGACGCAAATCCGATCTGCGGCTGAAAAAACGACGCGCCGCCGGCTCCGCAGCTGAGAAACGACGCTCGCAGGAAACGCGACCGAAAAATCGACGCACGGAGCAGGAGAAACGACGCGCAGCATCGCTGACGGAGGCTGGGAGATCGCAACCTGCGCGGCGGGATTTTCAAATCATCGTGCGGCTGGATTTTTGACTCAAGTACCGCCGTGCGGAGTTATTTTTGACGCACACCCGCCCGTGCGGGGTTATTTTTGACGCACACCAGGTACATTTTCACTCTAGCATCGCTAGTGTGTTTTTAAAACTACTTAAAGACTCTTTGATTTTTAATTAATAACTTGACTTGTGTATGGTGGATTTTTGTCGTTTTGGTCTTGTTTTGTTTAGATAAATATTTCCTATTTTTCTAAACCTGTGTTGTGTCATTTTGTAGTGTTTTCATTAAGTTACTGTGTGTGTTGGTACAAATACTTTACACCTAGCACTCTGAAGTTAAGCCTACTGCTCTGCCAAGCTACCAAGGGGGTAAGCAGGGGTTAGCTGAGGGTGATTCTCTTTTACCCTGACTAGAGTGAGGGTCCTTGCTTGAACAGGGGGTAACCTGACTGTCAATCAAAGACCCCATTTCTAACATTGGTGATCAGCGGTTGGGAGTTGGACTTGTATTTGTACTTGACATACAGTGATTAAGTGTACACTACTGTTTTGAGTTCAGACCACTACGTGACCACATACTACTAGTCTTGTGATTTTTGTTTTTCTCTATTTGGACTGTTTTTGCTCTGCATTCAGTTTCCTTTTTCGCTGATCCGGTGATTGACTTTTCTGGAACTTCATTTGAGAACTTGCTTTTCTGCATTTGGAACTTTGCACTCTTTTAACCTTTTATCATGTCTCTACTTGGAGATGCACCAGTTGAAGCTGTTTTTGACCTGAAGCAATTGGATAGTTATAACAAGGCTCAGCTAAAGCAGTTTTGTAAAAATTTTGGTTGTCCCATTAAGAGCTCTTCCAAGAAGGATGAGCTGAAAAAGGCGCTGAGGGCCTGGGTGACAACCAGAAGCACTGGAGGGCACACTGAGGATGAGGATGAGGAGGAGGAGGAGGATGAGGAGGTAGAGCAATCAGTACATAATGGTATAGTGGGGGGGGCTGTTATTCCCAGGGAAAGAGTCTCTAGGGCAAGTAGCAGTGTATCCTCCAAGGGTCTGACACCTGAAGAGTTACAGGACAGACAGGCAGAAAGGGAGTACCAATTGGAGCAGAGGAGGCTAGCCCTTGAGGAGAGGAAGTTAGCAATGGCTCATGAGCTTAGCTTGAAAGAGATGGATCATAGAAGCCAGTCCAGTAGAGATGGTGGCAGCAATCCTACAGTGCAGCCTGAGAGAAGGGTACACATCCCAAAAGACCTTGTGAGGGATTATAAGAGGGAGGATGATATCTACTTGTGGTTCAAGGGTTATGAGTCAGCTCTCCACATGAACCTGGTCCCTGAAGCTCATTGGGGAGCAGCCCTGTGGAAGCATTTTGAGGCAGAGGGGAGGGACACACTGACGGCCTTAGGGGATGCTCAGAGTCTCACCTACCCTGTCATGAAGGAGGCCTTACTCCCCAGGTATGGTCTCACCCCTGAGCAGTACAAGGAGAAGTTTAGATCCTACAGGAGAAAGGAATCCCAAACATGGTTGGAATGTGTTGATTCATGGTTGGGTGAAGGGCAGTAAGGTAAACACGTATGAGGGGCTTTACAATTTAATTGCTTGGGAGCACTTGTACAGTTTATGTTTTCCAGAGCTGCGCCAGCACCTCATTGACAGCAAGCTGACTGATCCCAGGAAGCTTGCGCAGGAAGCGGACCGCTGGGAGAGCACCAGGGTCCAAAAGAGGTATGGGGGAGACCATGCCAAGGGTGGGCAGGGTCCCTCTCAGAAGAAAGGGGGGAGGGGTAAGGGCAAACAGGGGGAGTTCTCTAAAGGGCCCCAAACTGATTCCCAGGGTAAGGATTCCCAACCCCCCAGTGAAAAGAAGCCATGGTTGTCCAAAGGGAAGCCAGTGGCAGGTGGTCCCCCACGCAAGTGCTATGCATGTGACCAGGTGGGTCATGTGAGGGGGGGGCCCCAAAAGTACACCGGCACCCACTGGTGCACCGTCCCAGGGTTTGGCCAGTGTAGCGCTTGGGGAGGAGTTGGTTTCAGGTGTGTGGGAACCAGCAGAAATGACCCTTGTCTCACTAGGGGACAGTGAGATGGTCCAGAGAAACCTAGTGCCTGATAACACTAAGAAGTACAGGCAATGGGTGACCATCAATGGACAGAGGGTGGAGGCTCTGAGAGACACAGGAGCCAGTGTGACTACAGTGAGGAGTCACCTGGTGTCTGAAGAGCAGATTGATCCCCGGGTACTTCACCAAGTAGTTGCGGTAGACAACTCTGAGCGCCTCTGCAGATTGGCGCAGGTTCCCTTTGAATGGAGGGGGGGGTCTCAGGTTCCTGGAAAGTAGCTGTGAGTCCAACCATGCCTGTTGATTGTTTGCTAGGTAACGACCTGGAGGATTCCCCTTGGAAGGAGGTGGAACACAGGTCTCACTTGGAGATGTTGGGTCTGCCTGGGTGGGTATGTGTATCCACCCGGTCTATGGCCGCCAATCAGGGTAGTCAAGAGCCCCTGGAGCCTGAAACAGTGGCCCAGGGGACCGCCAAGAAGAGGAAGGGCAGGGGGCGCGGGAAACCGGCCCCGAGGTTCCCACGGTCCGGGAGGAGGCGGAGCCTGAGGGTGACGCCCCGGAACCTACAGGGGAGCAGGTGGCTGAACTGGGGGAGGTCCCCGAGCTGTCGCAGTGGCAGCAGGAAGGGGGACCCACCAGGGAAGCATTCTGCACAGCGCAGAAGGAGTGCCCTACTCTTGAGGGGCTGCGGCAGCAGGCTGCAGCCCAGGCGGCTGGCGAGGCGCCAGGTACTCACCTGATTTATTGGGAGGATGGCCTCCTGTACAGTGAGCCTAAGGTTCCTGAGCCTGGGTCAGCTCATATGCTGGTGGTACCCCAGTGCTTCAGGGCCTTCCTACTGGGTTTGGCTCATGATGTGCCTTTGGCAGGACATCTAGGGCAGGACAAGACCTATAAGAGGCTTGTCTCCCACTTTTACTGGCCCTTGATGCACAAGCAGTCAGCTGCTTATTGTAGGTCTTGTCAGACTTGTCAGGCAAGTGGCAAGAGTGGGGGGAAATGCAAAGCTCCCCTCCAACCTTTACCTGTAGTCAGTACTCCCTTTGAAAGGGTAGGAATTGACATTGTGGGGCCTCTGGATCCCAAGACAGCCATGGGCAACAGGTTCATCCTGGTCTTGGTGGACCATGCCACGCGGTACCCAGAAGCCATTCCTCTAAGGACGGTCACTGCCCCCGTGGTGGGACGTGCCTTGATGGGGTTTTTTACCCGCATGGGGTTCCCCAAGGAGGTGGTATCTGATAGAGGTACAAACTTCATATCCACTTATATGAAGTCTCTGTGGAAGGTGTGTGGGGTAACCTACAAGTTCACCACCCCTTACCACCCCCAAAGTAATGGTCTGGTTGAGAGATTCAACCGCACCTTAAAAGGCATGATTAAGGGCCTGTCAGAGCCCTTGAGGTGTAAGTGGGACGTCCTCTTGCCATGCCTTCTGTTCGCTTACAGGGAGGTGCCTCAAAAGGGACTTGGCTTTAGCCCCTTTGAGCTCATCTATGGCCACCCTGTGAGGGGACCGCTCAGTCTGGTGAAGGAGGCTTTGGAGAAAGCTCCTAGTAAACCACCCCAGGATGTATTTAGCTACATGCTGGCACTAAGAAACCAGACTGCCCGCTTCAGGAGTCTCGCTCAGGAGAACCTGGAAGCAAGCCAGGAGGATATGAAACGGTGGTACGACCAGAATGCCACTCTGGTTGAGTTTCAGCCTGGACAAAAAGTGTGGGTCATGGCACCAGTGGAGCCTAGGGCTCTCCAAGATAAGTGGACTGGGCCTTTTGAGGTGGTGGAAAGAAAGAGCGAGGTCACCTATCTGGTAGACTTGCAATCCCCCAGGAACCCTTTGAGGGTCCTACATGTCAACCGCCTCAAACCACACTTTGAGCGAACTGAGCTATCCATGCTCCTAACGACAGATGACGGGGTGGAGGAAGAGAGTGAGCCTCTTCCGGACCTCCTGTCTGCAGGAGAGAAAGATGGGTCTGTGGAGGGAGTGATCCTCTCCCCCTCCCTGACTGAGGAACAGCAGAGGGACTGTCGCCATGTGCTGGGACAGTTCGCCTCGCTGTTTTCCCTGATCCCAGGAGTCACACACCTATGCACACATTATGTGGACACTGGGGACAGTACACCTGTTAAACATAAGGCTTACAGGGTGACTGACAGGGTCAGGGCTTGCATTAAGGAGGAAGTCTCCAAAATGTTAACCCTAGGGGTTATTGAGCACTCCGGCAGTCCTTGGGCCAGCCCAGTGGTCTTGGTCCCAAAGGCTGCTGCTCCTGGTGCCACTCCAGAACTTAGGTTCTGTGTGGACTACCGGGGTCTCAATGCGGTCAGCAAGACTGACGCACACTCCATCCCCCGAGCTGATGAGCTCATTGATCGGTTAGGAGCTGCCAAGTACCTCAGTACGTTTGATTTAACATCTGGGTACTGGCAGATTGCCTTAACTGAGGGGGCAAAGGAGAGGTCAGCATTCTCTACCCCAGATGGGCACTTCCACTTCAATGTGATGCCCTTTGGGATGAAAAACGCCCCTGCCACCTTTCAGAGGTTGGTCAACCAGGAGTTGGCAGGACTGGAAGAGTTCAGTGCCGCCTACCTGGATGACATTGCTGTGTTTAGTTCCACATAGGAGGAACACCTGCAACACCTCTGGAGAGTGTTAGAGGCCCTGCAGAAGGCAGGCCTCACTATTAAGGCGAGCAAGTGCCAAATAGGGCAGGGTTCTGTGGTGTACTTAGGACACCAGGTGGGGAGTGGCCAGGTGGCACCCCTACAGCCTAAGATTGATACGATTCTGGCTTGGGAGCCTACCAAGACCCAGACTGAAGTGAGAGCCTTTTTAGGTCTCACAGGATATTACCGGAGGTTTGTTAAGGGATATGGTACCATTGTTACCCCCTTAACTGAGTTGACTTCTAAGAAGCAACCCAAGAAAGTGATCTGGACAGAGGCTTGCCAGAACGCTTTTGATGCCCTGAAGGCTGCCATGTGCACAGCACCTGTGCTACAGGCACCTGACTACTCCAAGGAGTTTGTTGTGCAAACAGACGCCTCAGAGCATGGTATTGGAGCAGTACTCTCACAGCTTAATGAAGAGGGCCTAGATCAACCCGTAGCCTTCATTAGCAGGAGGTTACTACCCAGGGAACGTAGGTGGAGTGTCATAGAACGCGAAGCGTTTGCTGTGGTCTGGGCACTGAAGAAGCTAAGACCCTACTTGTTTGGGACTCACTTCCGAGTTCAGACCGACCACAGGCCCCTCAGATGGTTAATGCAGATGAGGGGTGAGAATCCAAAACTGTTGAGGTGGTCCATTTCCCTACAGGGGATGGACTTTACGGTGGAACATCGTCCTGGTACAGAGCACGCCAATGCTGATGGTCTGTCCAGGTTCTTCCGCCTTAGTGATGAGAACTCCCATGACGTTGGGTAGTTGCTCCCCACTTTTAGCTGGGGGGGACACGTGTTAGACTTTTCATCCTTGGCGTGGTCTCCCTTAACTTTTTGCCTCTGTTCCCCAGGTTGTTGATGTGTGCTGGACTCTGATTTTATTGTTTTTGTTACTCTGGGCACTTTACCACTGCTAACCAGTGCTAAAGTGCAAGTGCTCCTGTTTAAAATGTGTACGTAATTGGTTCTCCATGATTGGCATATTTGTTTTACTGTTAAGTCCCTAGTAAAGTGCACTAGAGGTGCCCAGGGCCTGTAAATCAAATGCTACTAGTGGGCCTGAAGCACTGGTTGTGCCACCCACATAAGTAGCTCTGTAATCATGTCTCAGACCTGCCACTGCAGTGTCTGTGTGTGTATTTTTACACTGTAAATTCGACTTGGCAAGTGTACCCACTTGCCAGGCCTAAACCTTCCCTTTTCTTACATGTAAGGCACCCCTAAGGTAGGCCCTAGGTAGCCCCAAGGGCAGGGTGCAGTGTATGGATAAGGTAGGACATATAGTAATGTGGTTTATATGTCCTGACAGTGAAATACTGCCAATTTCGTTTTTCACTTTGCAAAGCCTGTCTCTCTCATAGGATAATATGGGGGCTACCTTTAAATATGATTAAAGTGTAGATTCCTCTAGAGAGTAGATGGACATGTGGAGTTTGGGGTCCCTGAACTCACAATTTAAAAATACATCTTTTAGTAAAGTTGATTTTAAGATTGTGCGTTTGAAAATGCCACTTTTAGAAAGTGAGCATTTTCTTGCTTAAACCATTCTGTGACTCTGCCTTGTTTGTGGATTCCCTGTCTGGGTCAGTTTGACAGTTGGTTGTTTTTCACCTCACACCAGACAGTGACACAAAGGGAGCTGGGGTGTAACCTGCATTTCCTGATTAGCCATCTCTGCTTGGAGGGAGGGGTGGAGTGGTCACTCTCATCTGAAAGGACTGTGCCTGCCTCTAACAATGCCGGCTCCAACCCCCTGGTGTGTGTCTGAGGCCTTGCCTGGGCAAGGCAGGATTTCACAAGTAGGTGTGAGTCCCCTTTGAAGAAAGGTGACTTCAAAGACTAAAATGGGTATAAGAAGGGCACCCAAATCTACAGACTTGAGAAACACTTCTGGAACCAAGAGGAACCTCTGCCTGGAGAAGGGCTGATAGCTGAGGAAGAAGTGCTGCCCTGCCTGTGACTGTGCTTTGTGGAGCTTTCCTGCAGTGCTGCTTCTGCCAGAGTAAGAGGGCAAAGACTGGACTTTGTGTGCCTTCCATCTTGAGAAGAAATCTCCAAGGGCTTGATCTAGAGCTTGCCTCCTGTTGTTTGAAGTCTCAGGGACAGCAAAGACTTCTCTCTGCCAGCACCTGGAGTCTCTGGAGAGACTCCTACTCTGCCCTGTGGTGCCCATCCAGTTCCTGGGACCCTGAAAGGAGAAGCTGGGAGCCTAAAGACAAGAAAATCCACGCACAGAGCGCCGTGCGGGGAAAAGATTGACGCAAATCCGATCTGCGGCTGAAAAAACGACGCGCCGCCGGCTCCGCAGCTGAGAAACGACGCTCGCAGGAAACGCGACCGAAAAATCGACGCACGGAGCAGGAGAAACGACGCGCAGCATCGTTGACGGAGGCTGGGAGATCGCAACCTGCGCGGCGGGATTTTCAAATCATCGTGCGGCTGGATTTTTGACTCAAGTACCGCCGTGCGGAGTTATTTTTGACGCACACCCGCCAGTGCGGGGTTATTTTTGACGCACACCAGGTACATTTTCACTCTAGCAGCGCTAGTGTGTTTTTAAAACTACTTAAAGACTCTTTTTGATTTTTAATTAATAACTTGACTTGTGTATGGTGGATTTTTGTCGTTTTGGTCTTGTTTTGTTTAGATAAATATTTCCTATTTTTCTAAACCTGTGTTGTGTCATTTTGTAGTGTTTTCATTAAGTTACTGTGTGTGTTGGTACAAATACTTTACACCTAGCACTCTGAAGTTAAGCCTACTGCTCTGCCAAGCTACCAAGGGGGTAAGCAGGGGTTAGCTGAGGGTGATTCTCTTTTACCCTGACTAGGGTGAGGGTCCTTGCTTGAACAGGGGGTAACCTGACTGTCAATCAAAGACCCCATTTCTAACAACACGTTTTAGATGAGTGTGAATATTTGCCTGTTCACACTTGAATTCTAACACCTGAACATCAAATGCAGTCTCCACCCTTTGAACTTTGATTGCTTCCAGAAATAAAGGCTGAAACTCACAAACTGAACTTGCTTACATGGTTGCTCATTGCCTTTTTTGACACCTTAAGCCAGCCCTGGCTTTCCGGGCAACACAGTGCTTCACTCTGGGACTTGTAGCCATGGTTGCCTGAATGAGTCAAATATGACATAAGATCAATTGTATGCTGTGTTATTAAATTTGCACTAGTGGCTTACTCAATTTGGAGCACTGTTACTGCTTGATTCGTCCACACGTGAAATTATATATAAGCCTTGTTCAGCTGTTGTAAGGAAGTGTACTTGTCCATTCACATCATACGTGAACCAAGCACTGTCAAGGCCATTTGGTCTGATTTTTGAATAGTGTATAGAGAAAATGTTTTACTAACCATCACTAACAGACAAAGACAGGTATTGCAGGGGCCGAAGCAGTGCAAGCTTTTCCAACACAACACAAGCATATTGGAATAATGCAGGTGTGAGTTGTAGTGTGTATCAGGGTGTGACAGAGTGTACAAGGTACAACATAGTGCAAGTGATGTGGTGAGTGAATGAATGTGAGTAAATGGGTGAAACTGAGAATGTGAGACAAGGAATGTGTCTCCGAGTATTAAAAAGTGTCTGTGTGTACGTGTGCATGCGCATATGGGTGTTATGTTTGCAAGTATGCTGCTGGCCTGGCATACTGAAGGTAATCATTGACAGATGGATGAAGGCACTAATGGCATAGGGATGGGAGGTGTAACTCATAGCAAAATGCAAGCCCAGATGCGATGTAGGTAATTCTTAGCATATGGGGCCAGATCTACGAAGCCTGTTTGCATTTCTTAATGGTCCGAATCGCTGCAAACTGATCTTTTCTTATGTACAAAGCCCGTTTGGGAAAGGCAAATTGCAATTTCTTCCCTGCAGAAATCGCAATTTGCAATTCCCAGAATAGGAAATCATAAATAGGAATTTCCTATTTGCGATGTATCATGCATTTCCTAACTGCAACTTGGGCATTTTCATTCATTAGCTTTATTTCGGTAAATATAAATACCATAAAAGCGCATCACACAAAAAAGGAACGGCAAGCTACATGATAAACAATTTAAGTCATAAAAGATTGAAAAGGAGAAAAAAAAGAAAAGAGAAATATTTACACATAAGCAGTTCCCTCATGGAAAATCGCACCTTATAGTTATGTAAAAACGCATTATAGGTAAAAGAATAAGATACAAGCCTGGCAAACCATATCAGATAAAAAGGACATTTCGATTTAAAAAATATCTAAGAAAAATAAAAACAGCAGGTAGGGGATGCATCTGAAGCAATAAAAGTGATATGTGCATGCAATGATAAATCCATCAATTGTTGTTTACCACATTCATTGTTAAATTTCCCTCTGCTTTTTTAAGCGTGTTCAATCTGATACGCCAGATTGAGTCTAAATATTTTGACAAACAACAAACCACTAAAACCGATGAATCAGATTTAAAAATTCTCAAAGCTAGCAAGCAGTTTTTAAAACCCTTACTTCTGCACAGAGGAATGATCCAACGGGCTCTTTGTTTGGAGTATGCGGGGCATTGGAAGAGAATATGAGTTACTGATTCTTCTCTAGCACAGCCCATCGGACACATCTTAGAAGAACAACTAAAATTAGGCCATTTATAAGTGAGGGAACGCAAAGGAAGAGAGCCCACCCTGAATCTAATGTATAATGAACGAGCAAACGGGGAAGATACTATATCCATATATTGTGCAAATTCATAATGACATTTAAAATATAAAAAGTTTCCCGTCATGGATGATGACGAGACAGCGGACAGTTGGGAAAGTTGAACATGGAGCCAGAAAGCATCCTTTAGAGTCTGGGTTGCGTTCTTAGGGATAGATAATGGTTCCTTCCAATAGGACCCCAAACCAAGAAGCGAGAGGGTCCTTTCTACATATGCACACCACTTGATTTTGGAGCTAGTGTTGTTGGCCATCAAGTTAGCTAGCGCACATCTATAATGGACAAGAGAATCTGATGACCATAGGCGAATCCAGTACAACAGGGGCTTGAGTGCAACAATCTGGCTGATAGAAGGGAGATTTAGGTCCATGCATATTGGGAGCATTGGGGTACTGGAAGGAACTCTTAGCAATGACCTTAAGAAAGAGTTCTCCACTTTTATCAAATCATCCAGGCAACAGTGGCCCCACAGTTCAGCTCCATAGATTGCTCCCCCTCTTGCTTGTAGTTTGTAAATTTCTACTGCGGGCGTCATGGCAAAGCTAGGAGATCTAGCTGCAAATCTTGCAATGCCACTCGCTCGCTGTTGCAATTGTAAAGTTGCCTTCTGGATGTGGCGCTGCCACTTGTGCGAGTCTTCTAGTTTCAGGCCTAAATAATCAAAATCGCTGACTCTTTCCAGCGCGGCACCCTCTAAATAGATAGGTCGTCTCATTCTGCCTTTCCTATCGCCAAACACCATGCACTTGGTTTTTAATCGGTTGATTTCGAGCCCATAATCATTGCAATAGTCAATGAATCTTGAAAGCAGGGTTGATAGGCCTGTGGCTGTTTGAGAAACCAGCAGGGTGTCATCGGCAAAAAGAAGGCAGGGGATCTTCTGCCCTCCTATTTTAGGCGAGTCGTTAGAGCACTCCATAAGATAAGGGATGCATGCGTTTATGAAGAGAAGGAATAAGGTAGGGGCAAGAACACAACCTTGTCTTACACCTCGGGCAGTAAGGAATTTTTCTGTTAATACACCTTGTGGGCCCCATCTAATTCTGCCATAGTTGCCAGTGTAAAGATCCCTGATAATATTTAAAATAGAACACGGGACTCCTATTTTAGACAGAACTTCCCACAGTTTGTGGCGGGGTACTAGATCAAAGGCCGATTTTAGATCTACAAATGCTACATATAGATGGCCTAAGTCAACATCGACAACTTTCCATTTAATAGAAGTAAAACGAAATATCTGATCTAATGTGCTAGTTTTTTCTCTGAAGCCCGCTTGTAGATGATTTAAGATTTGATTTTCAACTAGCCACTTGTTCAGCCTGCTCAACAACTGATAACAGAAAATTTTTTGAAGGTTGTCGAGGAGGCTGATGGGTCTATAATTACCCGGGTTGTTCCTCTCTCCTTTCTTATGGATGGGCACTATAATCGCCTCTTTCCATGAGTCAGGATAAATTCTGCTAGTCAAGATGGCATTAGAAAGTCTGTTAATATATGGGCCCCAGGTGTTCTGGTCCACTTTAAACATATCAGAGGGGATCCCGTCCATCCCAGGGGCTTTTGCTGCTTTCTGGGCTGCAATGGCCGACACAGTTTCGTTCAGTGTAAAAGGGGGCAAGAAAGCCAAAGGCTCGTCAAAAGTTGTTGGCTCCTCCGAAATTATGTCAGAAGTATGACTTGCCGACAATGGTCCATACAATTCCTTAAAGTAGGAGAGCCAGATGTCAGGAGAAATATAAGACTCCAGGTGAGATGCGCGGTTCTGATCACCACAGGAAACTAGGAGCCAGAACCGTTTTGAATCATGGACGGTAGCTGCCTCGAGTAAATTGCTCCATAGCCCCTCTTCGTACCCGAATTTACTTTTGTTGCAAATGGAAGCATAATGACGTCTAGCAGTGATGATGCCTGATCTGTCTTTGGTCTTTAGCGCGATGGCCAAAGTATTTTTGGCCTCCCTACACCTCTTGTTGAACCATTTAGTATGTGGTCGAATACAGGAAATAGTCAGTGGCCTTGGACGTTTAGTAAACAGCTCTTTCAGAGTAGAAAAAAGGTCCAAATGAAGAGGCAATATTTCTAATGGAGCCAGAATAAGGTTGGTATCAAATAACTGGTGAGAAGAGGTTAGGGCACGCAATTTTCCTTGAAGCTTATTTGATTGCACAAAGGAGTCCCACCTTACTGTACGCTTATTACTGGACAGCTCCATAGCAGTAGAGGAGACAGGGGGAAGTGCGACCCCTACTAGGAGAGAACTCTTGTATGTGATCTGGAGGGGAGCATGATCACTAGTATGGGGAAGACCCACCTCTAAGTCTAGAATATGGTGCCATAGTCTTAAATCAAAAAGGATATAATCCAATTTGTTGCTATATGAGCCCCTGAAGAAGGTTGGTCTGGCCGGAGTGTCCGCTGGAAAGCGGCCATTACCCAAACGAAGGCCATGGGATATCATGAGGTCCACTATCTGTGAGGCCCTAGCGCTTGGTTTATATGAATTTTGCTGGGTAGAATGAAAAGTCACAGGAGGAGGGATATTCCATACACTATCTTCAGACTGCATGACCTCTATGTGATCTGCATTAAGTTCAAGTAGAACGTTAAAGTCACCAGCTATTATGATATGATATTTGAGGCGAAGGTCTGGGATTAAGATATTCAGTAGCTCGACAATGGGAGATCGGTGATTTGAGGGTCCCGGTCTGCTATAAATATTTAGACAAAGGACAGGAGTGCCTGAGGCTGGGTAGATAGCAACGGCCAAAATATCATGAGAATCCACATATATCTCCTTTGTACCACTCCCCTCTATAGATTTTACCCATGTGATTAAACCCCCTGCCGCCCTGCCAGCTAAAGATGGCTTAGCAGGCTTGAAAAAGGAACTATACCCTTGTTTGTATGTACAATGCGTTGCCCATGTTTCCTGGAACATGCAGACGTTAAAATTTCCAACGAGTGCTCCCCACTCAGTGTCAACAAGTTTGCTGTTAATGCCAGCCACATTCCAGGATAAAAGTTTTGCTGTGTGCTGGACACAAGAAATGTTTGAGTTCGTGGTAGTATCAACTTGGACGTAACTGGCAACGGGATTCGCCTTGAATAAACTTGTGGTGTTATTAATGTTTCCAGGTTGTGAGTCCGATAAAAGAAGAGAGGCTGGGCAGGGTTAATTAGATGGAAAGTTCATGGCTGCTGTGGCTGTGCAAAGATTGGTGAGACATAGTCAGTCAATATCCGAGGTAGCCCCAGGATCGTGGGTTAGTTGGGCCCTTGAAGCAGGGCCAAAACAGAACTTAGGGGCCAAATCAGGGAGTGGATCTCTCTGGACCTGATGGCCTGTTGGTCTTATGTCTTGAGTAGTTGTAAAATGGTTCGGGGCCAAATTGGCTGATCTAGTGGAAGGATTCGCACGCATATAGCTAGCAATAGGACAGCTAGCTGAAAGAGTAATTGCTGAGGACTTCCTGCGTATAGACCGTGCTTCCATTTCCATAAGGCCTACTGCCAAATGTGGGCTTTTAAGACTAAGTGTTATAAAGTCACTAGGACCAGAGAGACCAGGGGAACCATTAGATCGCTTGACAGAAACAATGTCATCATGGATGATTGAGCCACAACCCCTGGTGTGTCTCACCCAGTGCAAGACCTTGTTTGTTAGTGAGGCTTTGTCTTCTCTCACGTTTGGGGGCAAAGGTGGAACATTGCACATGTATATGTAGTTGTTGCTAATTAATTTATGATTGTGGTATAAAGCTTTGGTAGTATCCCATTTGAAGGGAACATTAGGAAGGAGCGGGGTAGTTCTTCCAAAAGAGGACGTAAGCTGTTTTGCAGGACACTGATCGTCTATGGGACCTGCAGCACAAGCTAGTGGCAGAAGAGGACCGTTTGGAAAAACGCCTTTTGCAGGTGGATGCTTAGTAGGCAAAAGGTTTGAGTTAGGCTCACTAGTAGGGGAAGGATATTTGCTTTTAAGAAGGGTGGTGATCTCAAGCAATAATGCTCTCAACTCGCTAACTTCAGTCTTAAGGCTACACACCAATGTGAACAAATCATTTTGTAGAGGAGGACTCGCTATACATGGCAGAGCTAAGACGGCTGGTTGCTGATTGTCCGAGTCAATGGATGCCAGCGGAGAAAAACGATTAGAGCATAAAATTGAAGGGTGAGGTGTGCAAGCTCTAAGAGCATCTACATCGGAATAGGGTGTAGGGAGGGCAATAGGGTCTTGGCAAGGCAACAACTGTTGGAGTGGTTGGTGAGATGAGGCGACAGAATGAGAGTTAACAGCAGTATGTGAACTAGATGTTAGAAATGGAATAAGCGTGCCAGATTTTGAGCCCTTTCGACTAGGCTTCTCCTTGTTGTTTAGAATCTGTTCTACCTCTTCTATTAAATCATCTATTTCCTTGGCGACATGGCTAGTGTGGGGTAACATGGTCTTATTGATTTTAAGTATTTTGGATTTGCCAGAGCCTAAAGTCGGGCTGTCTTTGGCCTTACGCTTCCCCATTGGCGAATGGTACTATGTCACAAAGTAGAGGAGAGGTTGGAGTACTTCCCTATGCAGGAGGGACAATTGCCGTGCCTTAGGACCAAGAGAGGTGGCCCAGCCCGGCCTCCTTCGGCCTCAGACGGGCACGGACGGGCCCGCCCTTGGCCCGGGCTTCGCCCGGGCACGCCCGCGCGCGTCCCGCGAGGCGGGAGCGCTTTGGAGTTTTTAAAGGGCTCCTGCCCGATTGCAGCTTCCTGCGGCACCACCAGCAACACAGCGCGTCCCGCGAAGCGGGAGCGCTTTGGAGTTTTTAAAGGGCTCCTGCCCGATTGCAGCTTCCTGCGGCACCACCAGCAACACAGCGCGTCCCGCGAAGCGGGAGCGCTTTGGAGTTTTTAAAGGGCTCCTGCCCGATTGCAGCTTCCTGCGGCACCACCAGCAACACAGCGCGTCCATTTAGGAGATGCAATTACCATTGAATTGAAGTCCATGGTAAAAGGTGCAATTTCAAAAAAGCACCCGAAGTGCTTTTTTAAAATTGCAATAGAGCACACACATGCCCCTTAGGCATATGTGTGCTCTACAGGCGCACCCCTATTTTTGGGGTGCACCAAAGGGGACCTTTTGCCCATTGACATCCTTAGTTTTGAATTTCCTAAATAGCAAATTCCTAATAGAAATCGCTATTTAGGAAATACAAAACTGACCCATTGACTCAAATGCAATGGGATTTCATAATAGCAATTTCTTTGTAGGACTCGCTATTAGGAAATCGGTATCTCTGTACATAGCATTCTGCATTTCTTAAATAGTGATTTCTATGAAGTTGCTATTTAAGAAATGCAAAACTGCATTTTCGTAGATCTTGCCCTATGGGTGCACCCTTAGCAAAATGTTATTAGTTGTAATTCTTGGCATGAATTCTGGTCATGTCTGTGTGGCCTTGCGTCAATAGTGACCTGCAGGGAAGGGAAACACAAGGCAGTGTCTCGCACTGGCACTTCATTACCCTGCTTCTGAGAGGTGTTACAGAGGAAGATATACCTTTGATGATGGCACCAAACAATGGCTTATTCAGTAACTCCTGAACACGTACAGGGATATGCTGATAGACAGCTGCATGTTCCTATATATTCTTGATGAGAAAATAGCGCTATATTGCCACACCAGTTATATGGCATGTGCTGTCACCGCTGTGGCCACAAAATGCTCTAAACTTGCTCGAAGAGACTATGTAGATGCATGCTTGTGTGGATGAGGGTCTGCATTGGAGAGGTGTTGTTCTGATGTGTATTTTTGGAGGAATTGAGGCATCAGATGAAGGTTGCATGTGGCGGTAAAGGTTGGGGAATGTCCTGCTGATATTCCTGGCACAGTCACTGTGGCAAGAGGGAAGTGCTGGTGCTGTGTGTTGGCAGTGATGGTGATATAAGTATGTATGTTTGGGTTACATGCCCTGGCAGATACCTGAATGCTTGTCATCAGTTCAGACCGTTCTTCATACAGTTCTTTTCCAGGTGAGGACAGACCCAGGTTGGTTTGGAATCTGGTCCAAACAGTGCCTACGACCATAATACCCCATATGCATTCATGTTACAATTTCGTAATTTGGTTCTTTTATGCATGTGGCCGTTTCCTGCTGTTGTTTACTGTGTCACCCATTCATGTTAAATTGTACCCTCAGGTCTCCAGGACTCTTCGGGAATCCGCCTGCATTATACCACCACTCTACGGAAGTATGACGCAGGCATTATGGAACTTGGCTTGGTGTACACACCGGTCATGGCAATCCCACCAAAGGAAGACGATTTTGTTTTGTCTGGATACTGCACTGACAAATGCACGCAGATGGTGAGTGGATGCCACAAAAAGTGGTTCCTTGGGAGTGTGGCCACTGTCATATGATTAAGTAAGCTGATGAAAACCAAAACAGTAAGGCGGTGGA
This sequence comes from Pleurodeles waltl, assembly GCF_031143425.1. Taxonomy (NCBI): domain Eukaryota; kingdom Metazoa; phylum Chordata; class Amphibia; order Caudata; family Salamandridae; genus Pleurodeles; species Pleurodeles waltl. The sequence goes on from NC_090445.1 coordinate 1,646,416,480, forward strand.
AACACCAAAACTTCAGGCTTCCTTTACAAGAATTTTGTGCCACCTTAGCGTCATGTCATTATTTTTTACGCTAAGGCGGCGCAAAACAGTCCCCCATCCCATGCCATATTTACCAACTGCTGCAATGTCATCATTGCCCCAATTTATAAAGCCTTGTGCCGCATTATATCTGCGCCAGGTATAATGTACGCAAGGTAGGCGTTCCCCCATTAAAAACCCCATAGAAATGGTGCAGTGAAGTTTTCACTGCGTCATGCTCCGCCAGCATAGCGTAAAGGTGATGCTGTGCTGTTGTCTACGGGCCCCCTTAAAATTGCTGTGCTGTTTGCAAAATGTTGACACTAGTCCAGCAATGTTAAGGTTTAGCACCACAACAATGTCAGAATTTCTGACACTGTTGTGGTCATTTTGCGCCATGGACCACTGCATTGTAAATACAGTACACCCATGGCGTTGTTAGTGGGGCGCAGGGTGGCGCATGAAAACTGGTGCATCGATCACAATGCGCCAGTTTCTTGTAAATGAGCCCTTTTATGTGTACTTAAGTAGACATCTTTTCTAAACTTTTAATACTCCGCTTTACTGCAAAGAGGGCCTCTGCAGAAAAAAAACACTCTACTGCATACCAAGAAATTTCAAGAAGTTGTAAAGATTGTCACGCTCTCAAAATGTCACGGGCCAAAGTTTTACACACTCTGATGCTCAAAAGCAGAACACGGCGAATTTGCACTAGTTTTATCCTTATCGATTCGTGGCCTGTGCATTGCAAGACACAGAGTAATAAGCAGGCAGCTGCGGAATGGGTATTTAATGGCATGAAAAGTGATCAGCACTTACAGTGTGAGGCTCGTGAAACAGCCAACAAGCTCACCGGATTGTTATTTGGGTGCTCGGAGCAGGTTTTGCATGTTCCAACTTTTGCCATTGAATTATAAAGTACGTTGCCCACGATCACACAATGCGTATGCCTACGATCACACAATGCGTATGCCTACGATACCACAATGTGTTCCGATAGGGAAACTGGGATCCGAAATCAGCTCTCCTAATAATGCGGCAGACCACAAATCCACCTCTAACAAATTAGAGCTTGTGGCGTAAACCTGACTGGCACTTTGCCTGTGCCCTGCAGGGTGGATGAAAATTGAAAAAGAGGGACCAGTGTTGGTGACAAACTGGGATGTCTCAAAAGCCTCGCTGTCAGGGTAATGAGGATCACCTCTTCCAGGCATCATCGAAGATTGAGGCGGGAGAAGCTGCAACGTTCCTCCATGTTAACCCTTGTCAATTATTCTAAATATAACACCTGTTGTTTTCCCCCCTATTGTGCTGCCTGCAGGAGCCCTGGCAGGGAAATAAAACATAATGATGCGCTCTGCAATGAATAGCAAAAAATTGTCATCCAGGCACCGAGGGGGGATGATGAATCCTCGTTTGATTAAACTCTCTTTGACAACCATCTGTCTAATCTGCGGTTCCAAAAGCACCAGTGCTCCACTGCCCCATTGAAAACTGCGCGTGCCCGCCTCAGCCCCGCGCACTCAATAAGATGGATGAGGTTTAATTCAGTACTGTATTAAAAAAAAAAAAATCCTGCCTAAGAATGGAAGTGCCACCATCATGGCGTATCCACTTCCTTTCAAAACTGCATTGTATACAGAAGAGATAAGCACCATGTAATTATGCAAATTACAGGGCTGGGTAATTCAATTCTCCCTCTCTCATTTTTTCTGAGATGCCCATTATGGCACTCCTACTACAACACCCTCTCAAGCGGAGAGGCCGTAATTATTCAGAGTTTGTCAGGCCCCACCAGTGTTGTCACTGTTCAACGGTGGGTGGTGGGAAATGTGGCTGAGAGTGCTGCAAGGCTAGGATCCATGAAGAGACTTCATTTACATGTGCACTCATATGATCACAGTTCATTGGGGAACCCTCACTCCCAGGCCCTGTGTCACACAGTGGGATGAGATACTGAGAGATAAAATAATGCTGTAATGTGACATTATCTTCCTTTGCTAATTTTTTTTATACTCCATTGCACAAATCCTAGGTAGTTGTGTACGTTCCATAATTAAGCAAAAGACAGCATCTTGCATGTTAATCAGCATGCATTATTTATGTGATTCACTTTCAAAGCTGTTAAAAACAATATATAGGCCAAACAGTGAATGATCTCAGTACACGATTCAGGAATCTCAAATCAGCAATAATCAATAAGAAACCAGGCCAGCCTGTAGCCAATCATTTTAAACATATGGACCATTTGCTATCAGATTTGAAGATCTTACCTTTGGAACATGTCTTAAAGGAAGAACTACTAGACTCCAGAGAATATGTCTGGATGTGCCATTTAAAATCATTGCATCCAGAAAACTGAAGATCACTGACACCACCACCTGATTACTGCATATCTCAAGAGATCTCAGGACTACATTGATTCCACCTTACAAATGGAATATTCACTCATGATGTTTTTTGAAAATTAATCAGTGACACCTGTGCAGCCACTAAGCAAACAATCTTCTACTACCTGAGGAAGGTGGAAGCCGAAACATTGCAGTGAAAATATATTTTTGTTTTTTGGTGAGTCCATCAGTTTTCAGTTACTTCTTTCTTGGATATCCCATAGCTAATATGGCTAAATTTGTATTTTATTTCTTCTAATGTAATTTTTTGCAATGATTTACACCAAAAGGAAAAAAGGTTACCTTCAGTCAGACAAATGAGTGAACAAGTGAGGTTGTAGATGTTTCACGATACCTTATGTTTTGTGGTGTACCTTCTGAGATGGTCCTTAGGATTCGTCAGTCAGTTAGTAATATACAAGTGGGGTAGCACAGCAAACTTTGGGCAACACTAGACTGGTATTACAATCTATATGTAGCTAGGGGCGCTCCGAAAAAAGGTTCTTGTGTAGTGAAGTAAGATCACTAAAAGCCTTATTTCAAATTTGGCATACGCGATACTTCATCAAAAAAGTGACAAATATCCAGTTTGCCAAGCCTGTAAAGTTCACGCGTTCTGTTTATAGTTGTAAGATCTGCCATTTTTCCAACAGCAGAGCCTCTGCTGGCTCCACCAGCGGAAACCTTTGAACTTTGACAGATACAGGAATGTCGATCAAAGTTCCTCAGTCTGTCTGCTCTATTTAGGGCACATGATCTGACATACTTTTCTTTTTCAGGGCTACCAGAAAAGCCTGTCAGTGCGGAACAGGAAACTCCAGTAATAGCTCCCCCTCACTGAAACAAAACACATAGCATGTCAGATATATTTATTTTTTGCTCTTCAGTAAAACAATCTGACTTTGGGAATTTGTTTGTGGAGAACAAATACTTTTCTGACAAGGGGCATTAAACATGGCAAACTTTTAGAAAAGATTCAATGCCGTCACAGATGCCGCTGCAACAGAGGTTCTCCGTAAGACAAAGAGTTCTCTACCTGCCTGGTGGAGATCTAGAAGTATGGAAGTCAGTCTCCTGGCAGGTTAGTGGAGCCCATTGTGCCCCTATTGTGATGGCCATGGTACTCTAAATGTGCCTGTAAGTCTCTTGAAGCTCTATGCTTTGTTCCAAAACTCTCTACTTAAGAAAATATTCATCATTTGGGACATCTGAACAATAGAAATATTAAATCTGCAGTTATTTAAGAGAGGGTATAGCCTTGGAGGACTGATCAACCCTAAACTGAATGGGCACCAGCTACACTTGAGGGGTGCAAAGTCGTACATCATACAACTAGCTAGTGTTAGACCCGGCATCCTTGTCATGCTTTTCCATAACGTTTTGCCTATAGACCTCCTCCTTTTGCTGACTTCGTTTTTGCTGGCCTTAGGATTCTGCACACCTTACCACTGCTAACCAGTGCTAAAGAGTGTGTGCTCTTTCCCTAAAACAAGGTAACATTGGCACCAACCCAGTTGGCATATATAGTTTACTTACAAGTCCCTAGTAAGGTGCACTACCTGTGCCCAGGACCTGTAAATGAAATAATACCAGTGGGCCTGCACACTGATTGTGACACCCACTTTAGTAGCCCTTTAAACATGTCTCAGGCCTGCCATTGGAGAGCCTGTGGGTGCAGTTTTAAACTACCATTTCGACCTGGCAAAGTAAAACTTTTGCCAGGCCCAAGCCTTCCTTTTTAATACATATAAGTCACCCCTAGGTTAGGCCCTGGACAGCCCGTAGGTCAGGGTGCCATGTATGTATTTGAAAAATAGGACAGGTACTTTTGAGTTTTACATATGCTGGTGGTGAGAAACTCTTAAACTCGATTTTTCACCACTGCAAGGGCTGTCTTACTCATTGCTTATCATCAGAGTTGTCTTAATACCTCTTGAAAGTGTAACTTCCAAATGGGAAGAGATGACCCCTTCACGTTTGGAATCACAATTTAAGATCCCAACTTATGGTGAACTCAGATTTTAAATTGCAGTTTTGAAAATGCCACTTTTAGAAAGTTGGCATTTTCTTGCCCTAGCCAGTTGATACCTGCAGACTGTTTCTGGTTTCATGACTGGGTGTGGTTGGCAGTTGGTTTTTGTGTATTCTTCCTAGACAGCCACACACAATGGGAGTTTAGGAGTGTCTCAATGGGTCATCTTGGGCTGGATGGGAGGGAGGAGCTGGACACAGCCGCACTTACACCAGAATAGGCTGTTTTCTGTGCACACACAAAGGGCTTAACTACACTGTATTTCACTCCAGCCAGCTTCAAGCTAGGATAGGAGAGGGAGGGACCCCCTTGCTCTTCAAACCCACTGTCTAGAGGCTTCTCCCACCACCCAAAGTCAGGGCACCAAAAAATAAATATTGGACCTCAGACACCACCGCTCCTGTACACTTCTGACCTGTGGATACTCTGCTGGGAAGAAGGGCTGCGGTGCTGTTGAAAGGACTGACACTCTGCTGGACCTCTACTGTGAAGGAGCTGCTGCCTTGCTGTACTGACCTGCTGCCCTCTTGCCTGTGCTAGCACGCCTTGTCCTTAGTAAGTAAACTTACAAAGGGAGCGTATAGGTCGATGAATCTTTTGGATCGCATAGGGTATCCTAGTCAAGTATAATGAGTAAGATACATCCACAACAATAATTTTCTAGCCAACAAGCAAAACCATAAACTAGTCTAATAAGAAAACCACCACCACTCATATGAAAGTTAGTTCATTTTATTCCCTATTAGTTACAATTCTAATCAAATACCTTTTATTCAACTCAAACCATAATTACCAAACCTTTATTAGCAACATGAGCAATGAATTTTCAAGATTTTATTAATATGCAACCAACGTTAAACGAAGCATAGCAATTCATGAGCAATTGAATAATTCAGCAATATAAGTCAATCAGTCCAAGTCAAAGTCACCATTAGTTACCCTTGTCAGCCTTCCTATCTCCAATTAGCATCAGCATGTGGGTCTTCATGCAAAAACAATTTAGTCAAAAAATATTAATTGGAAAATATCTAACTAGGAGAGAAAAACATTTTAGACAGCGCAGTTGGTACCTAGAAAGAAAAAGCATTCATTAGTCAGTCAAGTTATAGCCACCTATCCAAGATAGATCAGCAACGAGTCAGTCTTCATCTCCAGGTCATCAGTCATCAAAAGGCTCAGGCTCACGGAAGCAAGCCCAAGTTTCAGCACTTCGGACAGTGTCTCCTGACATCATCAACTTTCTCCTCTCCGTTCTGATTTTTCCACTCATGTCATGACTTTTTATTAGGGTCTTTCAGTCCGTCCCACAATTTTCCAATTGGTCAACCTCATCAAGGGTTGTGACTCTAACCTATAATTTTTGTTTACCACTTGTCTACGTTATTTTGAGAGTTAAGTTCCATTAACATGATTGGTTCTTCTGTCGATGAGAACATCATCCACTTCTTCAGGTAACAAAATTGTTGCCCCCAGCTCTTAGTCAGTAGCTCCATTGTTCAAGTCCTGGGAAAGTACATTTAGCCTACTCTACACATAATTGTATCAATTTGTTCTGATCGTCTACTGTCTGCTGGTGAGTTTGCAGATTTCTCTAGCAGAGCTGGTCACTGGACTCTGTACAGTTCAAGGTCCTTTTCTCCAGTTCCAGTCCACGGCGGCTCATCGCGTCTCCACATTTAAACAAACAAGGCCCAGCGCCGACCAGGCCTCTGGCTAAGTTAAGAACATATGGCATTAGAAACATAGATTATATCGTCAATTATGATATATCAATACACATTTTTTAAACATTTCACATTATTTAGTACTTTTAACACAGACGGTGACCACTCCCCGTGGGCACATTTTCATTACACGTTATTTTCATTTATTAGTTTTCAATATCGTTTTTCTCAGTAGTATGAATACGCAAATCATTAGAATATTCTAATTTTAGCATATCTGCTGCAACACCTGGGAAGGAAGAACTGGACCTGCAACTTTATCTTGAACCCCGGACCCCAGGGTGACTCAATGGGCTAGTATGCTGGCCTTTTCATCTGCTCATCAGGGACATAACAGGCCCTCCACAGCTCCTAAACCCATCTTCAACAAGCTTCTGACCCCTAATAGGCTCCTTTAAGGTCCTGTGCCATTGGAAGTGCTCTTTAAGCTCTCAAGTTGACGCTCTTGGGCTGTTTGCGAATTGGCCTGTTTGCTCCAGAACCTTGTTGCTCGCTCGGAAATCCAGCAAGTTCGTCTCGTCACATAGCAAGCATCATCCACCCGTATGGATCACCAGCAATACTCTCCTTGCTCCTGGCAAACTTTTTCTCTGCAAACTGGACTTTTGGCACAATTCTTGAGAAGGTAAAACTTCAGCGAGACTATCTGTGGCTGTATCCACCCACACTCCATGTGATCGGCTTGAACTTTTAACTTTGACCCGGTCCAGCACAACCAGATAGCCCAGTTAAAGCTTTTGAAACTTTATGCTTTTAGGAGCTATAATATAGTTTTTTTTAAAAAAATTCAGAACTCCAGTTCTACTGATTGGATTTTAGTAATTTTGGTCCTGTTCTATTGATTACATTTTGCTCTATTGTTCTAACCTAGTGTGGGATTTTTTATGTGGTGTTTGCGTTGTTTTACTGTTTTAAGTGTTGCACAGATACTTTACACATTGCCTCAAAGTTCAGACTGTCTGCTCAGTGTTAAGCTACCAAGCAGTTGAGCATAGCTTAATTTTGGGGTTCTTGTGCCTTACCCTGACTAGTATTGTGATTGCTGCTTGACCAGGCTCCCACCTCAGTCAACCAACACCCCAATGTCTTTCAGGTAGACTGTATACAACCCTAAATAGGTGTCATATTTCTGGTTGAAAGAAAATTATTACAGATGGAACAGAGGATGTAAGGTTCAATAGAATAATGAAAAATGGCAGCCAGTGTCCTCAGTAGGTGCCATGTTTAATGAGGATATTCTTCACAAACAAACTCCAGAAGCAGGAGTTTGTTGCTGAGAAGCAAAAAAGGAATGCCCATGAGATGATGGAAGTTTTCTTCCAGCATATTGTGGTCATTACTTTGATTTCTTGATCAGCACCACCAGGCTTTGAGCAGGAAACAATTACTGTGGAATGTCAGAAGGTGTCTCCACCAGAGACTATATTATACCAGGAGAATTAGGACTGGCACCATCAGCATGAGAAAATGTCCACCACAACTGGTAGGTTCTAAGATAATTGCACTGCTGCTTTCCATCATCCTCTGCGTAGAAAAAACATAACTAAGGGCCTGATTTAGAACTTGGCATTTGGGTTACTCCATCACAATGGTGACGGATGTCCCTTCCGTCAAAATCTAAATCCCATTACATTCAATGGGTTTTAGATTTAGGCAGATGGGACATCCGTCACTGGTGTGAAGGAGTAAACAATCCACAAAGTTCTAAATCAGGCCCTAAGTTTAGCTGTTCAAGAGTAATCCTTCAATTGGATGGGGAAATCAGTGTTTGGGCACAAAGTTCAACTTTAGTCCAAAGCACTCTGAATGACAATCCCATGCCACATTCTGAGTGTTCAGTTTGGGTCCAATATTAAGGATGTCTTAAACACCAGAGGGAAATATCTCTCATTTGTACAGTAGGAGCTTAGTGGCAATGCTGGGACAGTGCACTTATTTTGATATTACAGGTTCATTTGGGAGACTGTGCACTGGACCAGTAATCTCCCAGTCCCTACCTCGTGTTTATAGAGCTTAGTGGCAATGGACTGCCCTAGGACCCCCACCATGCAGTTCTCACAATCCGTATACAGAAACTAATAGCAAACCTATGAAAGCGCGATCCAACATAAAATATGGGGCAGAAGATTCATTGAGAGTGAAGCATTTATTCCTGCTGAAATCTTGTCTTAACCCAGCCTCGTCTACTGCATGACTAACAGTTCATCACTAAGCACGGCAATAAATATCCTCGCCAAGCAACTGCAATTTCCAAACAGTGCATACAGAGAAACAATAAAGCATTCATTAGTAGTACGTGATAGCTCATCCTGGCACAGCTGAAGTCTAATGAGAAAGAAACATTCTTCTCACAATGAATTCAACTGTGAAATGCTGTTGCAAGTCTGAGAACATAACATTGCTAACATGCTTCCTAATAATTTTCACACCACAAGAAAGCCAAGCTTTGCAATATACTATTTTGTAATTTCAAATATTAAGCCGGCTGTGTGCTTGTGTACTGTATTGTAGTGGACTTGTGATCTAAACAAGATGAAGTTGGGCAGGTTCTTAAATGCGGCCTAGATGTTCACAAACAAATACCTGAAAGCTCATGTTCTTAATAGGCCATTAGCCTAAACAAGTTCCCAATAGGCATTTTTAAAAGGCATCCACAAGAATGGAATAAACCTTTGCCCACTTTATAGTATAGATTGTCAGTACCACAGACTCTATTGGCACCTTTGAAGGAGTCCTTATTGCAACCAAATCACAAAAGCATTGTCAATGCCAATAGGTGTGGCCTTTCACATTATGAAGTACTGAAAGTCCATAATTAGCTATTCTTCTTCAGTCAAAAATAATAGACTGAAGTCTTTAACAAGGCTGCAGCCCCCAAACCTTTACTAGTTGTCTCTCTTAAGTCAGAAGCAAATGCTTATAAAGTAATTCACGGAGCTGCAGCCCCTCATGTTGTTACTAGATGTCCCTCTTGAGTGAGATGCAACTGCTTCAAATGTCCTTTACAAGGCAACATGCGTGTGGCTTCAACATAAAAATGTACATATACATTTTTGCTACTCTAATTATTTGTGCTTGTTTGGTATGGAATAATAAATGACCTAAGTCAAAAGAGTAACTTTCAGTAAACATCTTGATTGCTCTGGGACATGTGTGATGAGAACCTAGTACATATAGGTGCTAACAATCATTGGTAAATTCAAGTGGCTTCAACCTTATCCTTCACAATATTTTCTTTGACCAGCACTATACATGTGTGCCCGAAAACTGCAAACGCTTATAGTAAAGGTAGGCTGTCCCATTGTCCTGTTCTGTCTGCTGTGGTGGAAGGAAGCATTTTTTAAACAAAGCCCGGTGGACAATAGGGTTGATCAAAAGCTCCTCTCACTTTTGTATTTGCATTACATTTGTTTTGGAAGCATGAGGCTGACCTGGCAGTTATAGCTGTCTTTAGGACAGAAGTGAAAAGGTCCTAAAACTATTGATTAATTGCCCCTTTGGAAATAGAAGCAGGGCTATAATTGCAAATATAATTCTACAAACATTAGGAGCCAGGGTCGGCAAAACATAAATATGTTCTTTCATCAAACTGGGGGTGACAAAAGCCTAGTGTGAAGTTCTTTGTGAATCTGCTAAAGCAGCTCCTTTAAATCATAAGTGGGGCAGTGTTAGACCTGACAGCCTTAGGGTGGTCACCCCTAACTTTTTGCCTGCCTCCCTCCACTTTTTGGACACTGTTTTTGCTGGCTTTTAGACTCTGCGCACTTTACCACTGCTAACCAGTGCTAAAGTGCATATGCTCTCTCCCTTAAAACATGGTAACCTTGAATCATACCTGATTGGACTATTTAATTTACTTATAAGTCCCTAGTAATGTGCACTCTCTGTGCCTAGGGCCTGTAGATTAAATGCTACTAGTGGGCCTGCAGCACTGGTTGTGCCAACTACTTAAGTAGCCCCTTTTCCTTGTCTCAGGCCTGCCACTGCATGGCCTGTGTGTGCAGTTTCACTGTCTCCTCGACTTGGCATTTAAAAGTACTTGCCAAGCCTAAACCTCCCCTTTCTCCACATATAAGTCACCTCTAATGTGTGCCCTAGGTAACCCCTAGAGCAGGGTGCTGTGTGGTTGAAAGGCAGGACATGTACCTGTGTAGTTTACATGTCCTGGTAGTGTAAAACTCCTAAAATCGTTTTTGCACTACTGTGAGGCCTGCTCCCTTCATAGGCTAATATTGGGGCTGCCCTCATACAGTATTGAAGTGGTAGCTGCTGATCCGAAAGGAGTAGGAAGGTCATATTTAGTATGGCCAGAATGGTAATATAAAATCCTGCTGACTGGTGAAGTTGGATTTAATATTACTATTCTAGAAATGCCACTTTTAGAAAGTGAGCATTTCTTTGCACTTAAATCTTTCTGTGCCTTACAATCCACGTCTGGCTGGGCTTAGTTGACAGCTCCTTGTGCATTCACTCAGACACACCCCAAACACAGGGTACCCAGCCTCACTTGCATACATCTGCATTTTGAATGGGTCTTCCTGGGCTGGGAGGGTGTAGGGCCTGCTCTCACACAAAGGACTGCCACACCCCCTACTGGGACCCTGGCAGACAGGATTGAACTGAAAGGGGACCTGGTGCACTTCTTAGCCACTCTTTGAAGTCTCCCCCACTTCAAAGGCACATTTGGGTATAAAACAGGGCCTCTGCCCTACCTCATCAGACACTTGCTGGAGAAGAAACCTGAACCAGAAACTACATCCTGCCAAGAAGAACTGCCTGGCTGCTCAAAGGACTCACCTGTCTGCTTTCTACAAAGGACTGCTGCCTTGCTGTTGGCCTGCTGCCTTGCTGAACTCTTGTCTGGCTGTGAAAGTGCTCTCCAAGGGCTTGGATAGAGCTTGCCTCCTGTTCCCTGTAGTCTCAGGACCAAAAAGACTTCTCTTTTTCACTTGGACGCTCCGTGCGCCGAAATTTTCGACGCACAGCTTGTTCCGCGGCGAGAAAAACGCCGCACACCGACGCTGATCGACGCGATGCCTTCGGGGCGACCAGAACTTCGACGCACGGCTTCGCAAGGACAACACCGCCCGACCTCCAGAGGAGAAATCGACGCGACGCCTGCTGTGAGATCGAAATTTCAACGCGCAGCCCCGCAGAACGACGCGCAGCCGGAAAACAAGCAGGAAAATCCACGCACAGACCCGGGACATCTGGTAATCCCTGCGATCCACAGAAAGAGACTGCCCGCACGCCGGAAAACGACGCACGACTTCCCCGCGTGAAAAATAACGACGCAAGTCCGGGTGTGCTGGGGAGAAATCGACGCCCACACCCTTTTTCCACGCATCTCTTCTTCTGTGGCCCTCTGAGGAGATTTTCCACTCCAAACCAGGTACTTTGTGCTTGAAAGAGACTTTGGGGGTGATTCTGATTCTGGCGGGCGGCGGAGGCCGCCCGCCAGAATTCCGCCCCCATTATACCGCTCCGCGGTCAGAAGACCGCGGAGGGTATTATGAGTTTTTCCCTGGGCTGGCGGGCGGTCTCCAAAAGACCGCCCGCCAGCCCAGGGAAAAACTCCCTTCCCACGAGGATGCCGGCTCGTAATCGAGCCGGCGGAGTGGGAAGGTGCGACGGGTGCAGTGGCACCCGTCGCGTATTTCAGTGTCTGCAAGGCAGACACTGAAATACTTTGCGGGGCCCTCTTACGGGGGCCCCTGCCGTGCCCATGCCATTGGCATGGGCACGGCAGGGGCCCCCAGGGGCCCCGCGACCCCCCCTACCGCCATCCTGTTCATGGCGGCTTTCCCGCCATGAACAGGATGGCGGTAGGGGGGGTCAGAATCCGCGCTCCGCAGCCATGGAGGATTCAAACGAGCAGCGGAAAGTCAGCGGGAGACCGCTGACTTTCCGCTTCTGACCGCGGCTGAACCGCCGCGGTCAGAATGCTCGTTGGAGCACCGCCAGCCTGTTGGCGGTGCTCCCGTGGTCGGTGGCCCTGGCGGCCACCGGCCGCCAGGGTCAGAATGACCCCCTTTGTTTGCTTTTTAAAGACTTAAGATACTTTATATCACTTTTCAGTGATATCGCTACAAATTCACATTGCAACTTTATTCGTTTTGACCTACAATTATCCTGATAAATATTATATATTTTTCTAAACACTGTGTGGTGTATTTTTGTGGTGCTATATGGTGGTATTGTATGATTTATTGCACAAATACTTTACACATTGCCTTCTAAGTTAAGCCTGACTTCTCGTGCCAAGCTACCAGAGGGTGGGCACAGGATAATCTTGGATTGTGTGTGACTTACCCTGACTAGAGTGAGGGCTTTTGCTTGGACAGGGGGTAACCTGACTGCCAACCAAAAACCCCATTTCTAACATTGGTGGCAGCGGTGGGATAGGACTTGTGTTTGTGCAGTGACATACAGTAGCTATTTCACTACCTACCCACAGTTGAAGGTCAACTTGATTTTTATCTCTTTTTGCAAAATTTCGTTTTTTTTCTTCCTGACAATTTTCAAAAACTAAATCCTCACTCAACATGTCTCTGACTGGGTCTCAAATGGGAGACTTTGACCTAGTCCTTTTGGATACATATACGGTCAAACAGCTAATATGGTTCTGCAAGGCAATGAGGGTACCCACCCAAGGGGCCTCCAAAAAGGAGGACTTTCCAATGGCGCTGAGGGCCTGGGCAGAAGCCCACTTAGAAGAGGATGATGAGGAAGAGGAGCCAGAAAATGGCCCTTCAGAGGATTTGTTGCTATCTGTGGATGATGTTACCACTGCAATTGTGCCCCCTTCCAGACCAGGGAGCAGTGTCTCTGTGCAAAGCCTGACCGCAGAGGAAAGGAGAGAGTAAAGGGAGTTCCAATTGCAAATGGCAAAACTGAAAATTGAGGCTCAACAGGAGGAAAGAAGGGCTGAGAGAGAAGCCAAGCAAGCTGAGGCTGAAAGAGCAGCCAAACAAATTGAAGCTGAAAGAGAAGCCAAACAAGCTGAAGCTGAAAGAGCAGCCAAACAGGTGGAAGCTGAGAGAGCTTTGGCTGAAAATAAACTATTGTTGGCTCATGAACTGAGTCCCAAGGAGCTGGAGATCAAGGCGAGACAGTCTGAATCCAGCAATAATGGTGGCAGCATACAGACAGGACCTGCTGGAGAAAAGAAGGTTTGTATACCCAAAAATGTGGTGCCCAGTTTTGTGGTGGGAGATGACATAGATAAATGGTTAGCTGCTTATGAAGTTGCACTAAGGGCTCATGAGGTTCCTGAAGGGCAACGGGGGTAGCTATGTGGGGTTATGTACCGCCATTGGGGAGGGACACACTTCTCACATTGGATCAACCTGATCAAAACACATACCCACTTCAGAAAGCCACTTTACTTGCCAAGTTTGGGCTGACCCCTGAGGGATACCGTCAGAGGTTCAGGGACAGCACCAAACAAACCACACAAACATGGGTAGATTTCTTTGACTTTTCCAGTAAGGCACTGAATGGATGGGTGCGGGGCAACAAAGTAGATGATTATAAAGGGTTATATGACTTGATTCTGAGAGAGCATATGCTTAATACTACTTTTACAGAGTTGCGCCAGCACTTAGTGGATAGTAAGCTGACTGATCCCAGGAAGCTTGCTGAGGAGGCGGACCTCTGGGTTAGCACCAGAGTGTCCAAGAAGGTACCTGGGGGGGGACACCCATAAAGGTGGTCAGGGTTCCCAACAGAAGAAAGAGGGGGGAGATAAACTTACAGATAAGGAACTCTCCAAAGGCCCCCAAAAGAATTCCCAGGGAGGGGGTGGCAACCATTCCTTTTCCAGATTTGGGAAAAAGCCAGGGATATATGATAGGTCAGCAAAATCCAACCCCAAATGCATGGAGTGTTACCAGTATGGTCACTGTAAAGGCGACCCCCAGTGCTCCAAGAGAGCACCGTCCACTACTGGACAGACACCTGGGTTGACTAGTGTAGCGCTCGGGGGGAGATGGACCCAGATAGCTTTGGGGAACAGTTAGAGATTTCCCTAGTGTCCCTGGGAGAAGGAGAAATGGTGCCCAAAGCCCTCATGCCCCAAAATACTTCCAAATACAGGCAGTGGGTCACCATTGATGGGCAGAAGGTGGAGGCTCTGCGTGACACAGGAGCCAGTATGACTACTATCAAGAGTCAGCTGGTGTCAACAGAGCAGATAGTCCCTAATACATTCCACCAGGTCATAGTCGCTGACAATCGTGAGAGTCACCTACCGGTGGCTCTGGTTCCCTTTGAGTGGGGGGGGTCTCTGGTACTCTGAAAGTAGCTGTGAGTCCTGCCATGCCTGTAGATTGTCTGTTAGGCAATGATCTTGAGCATACTGCTTGGAAAGAAGTGGAGCTCAGATCTCACCTGGAGATGTTAGGGTTACCTGAGTGGGTCTGCATGACCACACGGTCCATGGCTGACCGAGAGGGAAGTCAAGGGTGTCTGGAGCCTGGAACAATGGCCCAGAGAGCTGCCAAGAGGAGGGGCAAGGGGCGTGGGAAACCGGTCCCAGAAGTTCCCGCAGTGGTTGACGGGGCTCCTGAGGAGGAGGCTCCCGAGCCAACTGGGGAAGACATTGCCACCCTAGGTGACCTACCGGAGCTTGCTGGCTGGCAAGTTGAGGGTGGACCCACCAGGGAGGAATTCTGCAAGGCGCAGAAAGAATGTCCCACTTTAGAGGGTCTGAGGAAGCAAGCCTCAGACCAGGCGGCAGGTGTAGCCTCTGGCGATCACCACATATATTGGGAGAATGATCTCCTCTACAGTGAGCCTAAGGTTCCGGCCTTTGGGGCAGCGCGTACGCTGGTGGTCCCCCAGTGTTACCGAACCTTCCTACTGGGTTTGGCTCACGACATTCCCCTAGCAGGACATTTGGGGCAAGGCAAGACCTTTGACAGGCTTGTCACCCACTTTTATTGGCCCAGAATGAGGACAAACTCAGATAAGTTCTGTAGATCTTGTCCTACCTGCCAGGCCAGTGGTAAAGCAGGGAAAAGGGTTAAAACCCCCCTGATTCCACTTCCTGTCATTGGCACCCCCTTTGAAAGGGTGGGCATCGACATTGTTGGTCCATTGGACCCCAAAACTGCCTTAGGCAGCAGGTTCATCCTGGTTTTGGTGGACCATGCCACCTGTTATCCAGAGGCAATCCCTCTGAGGACCGTAACTGCACCGGTGGTGACCAGAACTCTGATGGGAATATTTACCCGTGTGGGATTCCCAAAGGAGATAGTGTCTGACAGAGGCACTAACTTCATGTCTGCATACATGAAGTCTCTGTGGGATGCGTGTGGTGTAACCTACAAGTTCACCACACCCTATCACCCCCAATCTAATGATCTTGTGGAGAGATTCAACAAGACCTGAAAGGCATGATTGGTGGCCTACCTGAGGCCATGAGGCGTAAGTGGGACGTCCTCTTACCATGCCTTCTCTTTGCTTACCGAGAGGTCCCCAAGAGGGGGGTGGGGTTCAGTCCCTTTGAGCTTCTTTATGGGTACCCTGTCAGGGGACCCTTAAGCATTGTCAAGGAGGGGTTGGAGAGAGCTCCAAAGGCACCCCCTCAGGATGTGGGCAGCTACATGTTGGCCTTCCGCAACCAGATGACCCGCTTCTGGAAAGAGCCCAAAGTAACCTTGAGGCCAGTCAAGAGGTAATGAAACGCTGGTATGACCAGAAGGCCACCCTGGTAGAGTTTCAACCTGGAGACAAAGTGTGGGTAATGGAGCCAGTAGAGCCTAGAGCTCTCCAGGACCGCTGGTCTGGCCCATTTGAAGTAAAGGAGCGGAAAGGGGAGGCCACTTACCTAGTGGACCTCCAAACCCATAGGAACCCCCTAAGGGTGCTCCATGTCAACCGGCTAAAGGCTCATTTTGAGAGGTCTGAGGTCAACATGCTTCTGGTCACAGATGAAGGAATGGAAGAGGAGAGTGAACCTCTCCCCGACCTCCTCTCTGCCCAAGAAGGTGATGGGTCAGTGAAAGGGGTCATCCTCTCTGACTCCCTGACTCTAAACCAGAAAGGAGACTGCTATGAGCTGTTGGAGCAGTTCTCCCCCCGTTCTCCCTTACTCCTGGACTGACCCACCTCAGTGTTCATGACATTGACACCGGTGACAGTCTCCCTGTGAAGAACAAAATTTACAGGTTATCGGATAAGGTGAAAGCCAGCATCAAGGAGGAGGTCTCCAAGATGTTAGCTTTAAGGGTTATCGAGAAATCCAGTAGTTCCTGGGCCAGCCCAGTGGTGTTGGTCCCTAAGGCTACTGCCCCAGGTGCGAAGCCAGAACTTCGGTTCTGTGTGGACTACCGGGGTCTCAACTCAGTCACCCGGACTGATGCTCACCCCATCCCCCGAGCTGATGAGCTCGTTGACAGGCTGGGCGCTGCCAAGTTCCTGAGTACATTTGATCTTACTTCAGGGTACTGGCAGATCGCCCTGACTGAGGGGGCTAAAGAGAGATCTGCATTTTCAACCCCTGATGGCCATTACCAGTTCCGGGTGATGCCATTTGGGTTGAAAAATGCCCCGCTACCTTCCAACGGTTGGTTAACGGGGTCCTAGCTGGCAAGGATGCCTTCTGTGCAGCCTACCTGGATGACATAGCTGTCTACAGTTCCAGCTGGGAGGAACACCTGCTCCACCTTAAGGAGGTGCTTCAGGCCCTGCAACAGGCAGGCCTAACCATCAAGGCTAGTAAGTGCCAGATTGGGCAGAGTTCCGTGGTGTACTTGGGACACCTAGTGGGTGGTGGCAAGGTGCAGCCACTCCAGGCCAAGATTGAAACTATCAAGGCCTGGCAACCACCTAGAACTCAGACTGAGGTGAGAGCCTTTCTAGGCCTCACCGGATACTACCGCAGATTTGTCAAGGGCTATGGTACCATTGTGTCACCCTTGACAGAACTCACTTCCAAGAAACAACCTAGGTTGGTGAATTGGACAGAGGCTTGTCAGAAAGCCTTTGACTCCCTGAAGGAAGCCATGTGCACGGCTCCCGAGCTCAAGGCCCCTGACTACTCCCAGGAATTTATTGTGCAGACAGACGCTTCAGAGCATGGCATAGGGGCGGTCCTAGCACAGCTAAATGAGGAGGGTCTAGACCAACCAGTAGTCTTTATTAGCAGAAGGCTATTACCACGGGAACAGAGGTGGAGTGCTATTGAAAGAGAAGCTTTTGCTGTGGTCTGGGCACTGAAGAAGCTAAGACCCTACCTGTTTGGGACTCACTTCCGGGTTCAGACAGACCACAGGCCCCTCAGATGGCTCATGCAGATGAGGGGTGAGAATCCAAAACTCTTGAGGTGGTCCATTTCCCTACAGGGGATGGACTTTACGGTGGAACATCGTCCCGGGGTTGACCACGCCAATGGTGATGGTCTCTCCAGATACTTCCACCTTAACGATGAGAGCTCCCAGGAGGTCGGGTAGCTCTCCCCACTTTCAGCTGGGGGGGACACATGTTAGACCTGACAGCCTTAGGGTGGTCACCCCTAACTTTTTGCCGGACTCCCTCCACTTTTTGGACACTGTTTTTGCTTACTTTTAGACTATGCGCACTTTACCACTGCTAACCTGTGCTAAAGTGCATATGCTCTCTCCCTTAAAACATGGTAACCTTGAATCATACCTGATTGGACTATTTAATTTACTTATAAGTCCCTAGTAATGTGTACTCTCTGTGCCTAGGGCCTGTAGATTAAATGCTACTAGTGGGCCTGCAGCACTGGTTGTGCCAACCACTTAAGTAGCCCCTTTTCCTTGTCTCAGGCCTGCCACTGAAAGGCCTGTGTGTGCAGTTTCACTGTCACCTCGACTTGGCATTTAAGAGTACTTGCCAAGCCTAAACCTCCCCTTTCTCCACATATAAGTCACCTCTAATATGTGCCCCAGGTAACCCCTAGAGCAGGGTGCTGTGTGGGTGAAAGGCAGGACATGTACCTGTGTAGTTTACCTGTCCTGGTATGTAAAACTCCTAAATTCGTTTTTGCACTACTGTGAGGCATGCTCCCTTCATAGGCTAACATTGGGGCTGCCCTCATACAGTATTGAAGTGGTAGCTGCTGATCTGAAAGGAGTAGGAAGGTCATATTTAGTATGGCCAGAATGGTAATATAAAATCCTGCTGACTGGTGAAGTTGGATTTAATATTACTATTCTAGAAATGCCACTTTTAGAAAGTGAGCATTTCTTTGCACTTAAATCTTTCTGTGCCTTACAATCCACGTCTGGCTGGGCTTAGTTTACAGCTCCTTGTGCATTCACTCAGACACACCCCAAACACAGGGTACTCAGCCTCACTTGCATACATCTGCATTTTGAATGGATCTTCCTGGGCTGGGAGGGTGGAGGGCCTGCTCTCACACAAAGGACTGCCACACCCCCTACTGGGACCCTGGCAGACAGGATTGAACTGAAAGGGGACCTGGTGCACTTTTTAGCCACTCTTTGAAGTCTCCCCCACTTCAAAGGCACATTTGGGTATAAAACAGGGCCTCTGCCCTACCTCATCAGACACTTGCTGGAGAAGAAACCTGAACCAGAAACTACATCCTGCCAAGAAGAACTGCCTGGCTGCTCAAAGGACTCACCTGCCTGCTTTCTACAAAGGACTGCTGCCTTGCTGTTGGCCTGCTGCCTTGCTGAACGCTTGTCTGGCTGTGAAAGTGCTCTCCAAGGGCTTGGATAGAGCTTGCCTCCTGTTCCCTGAAGTCTTGGGACCAAAAAGACTTCTCTTTTTCACTTGGACGCTCCGTGCGCCGAAATTTTCGACGCACAGCTTGTTCCGCGGCGAGAAAAACGCCGCACACCGACGCTGATCGACGTGACGCCTTCGGGACGACCGGAACTTCGACGCACGGCTTCACAAGGACAACGCCGCCCGACCTCCAGAGGAGAAATCGACGCAACGCCTTCCGTGAGATCGAAATTTCGACGCACAGCCCGCAGAACGACGTGCAGCCGGAAAACAAGCAGGAAAATCCACACACAGACCCGGGAGATCTGGTAATCCCCGCGATCCACAGAAAGAGACTGCCCGCGCGCCGGAAAACGACGCACGACTTCCCCGCGTGAAAAATAACGACGCAAGTCCGGGTGTGCTGGAGAGAAATCGACGCCCACACCCTTTTTCCACGCATCTCTTCTTCTGTGGCCCTCTGAGGAGATTTTCCACTCCAAACTAGGTACTTTGTGCTTGAAAGAGACTTTGTTTGCTTTTTAAAGACTTAAGATACTTTATATCACTTTTCAGTGATATCTCTACAAATTCACATTGCAACTTTATTCGTTTTGACCTACAATTATCCTGATAAATATTATATATTTTTCTAAACATTGTGTGGTGTATTTTTGTGGTGCTATATGGTGTATTGTATGATTTATTGCACAAATACTTTACACATTGCCTTCTAAGTTAAGCCTGACTGCTCGTGCCAAGCTACCAGACGGTGGGCACAGGATAATCTTGGATTGTGTGTGACTTACCCTGACTAGAGTGAGGGCTTTTGCTTGGACAGGGGGTAACCTGACTGCCAACCAAAAACCCCATTTCTAACAGGCAGCAAATAGCTTGGCCTCATGCATTGCCCATCCTGCCAACAGCCAACCCCCTTTGTCTCACTGTCCAGGAGGAATACGCAAAAGCCAACTACCATGCACAGTCATGTGACACAGGACACAGGCTGCAGCAACAAATGGTTGGGACAAAAAACAGCCAACTTTCTAAAAGTGGCTTTTTCAGAATTGTGACTTAAAATCTGACTTAACCATTGAAGAGGATATTGTATTACAAATCGTTTGAGTGTAAACATGACATTCATACCTTCTCCCAATCAACCATTATCAATCATTAAATTTAATATAAATATTGTTAGAAATGGGGTCTTTGGTTGACAGTCAGGTTACCCCCTGTTCAAGCAAGGACCCTCACTCTAGTCAGGGTAAAAGAGAATCACCCTCAGATCACCCCTGCTTACCTCCTCGGTAGCTTGGCAGAGCAGTAGGCTTAACTTCAGAGTGCTAGGTGTAAAGTATTTGTACCAACACACACAGTAACTTAATGAAAACACTACAAAACAACACAACACAGGTTTAGAAAAATAGGAAATATTTATCTAAACAAAACAAGACCAAAATGACAAAAATCCAAATTACACAAGTCCAGTTATCAATTAAAAATCAAAAAGAGTCTTTAAGTAGTTTCAAACACACACTAACACTGTTAGCGTGAAAATGAACCTTGGGTTTCTCCTTTCGCCGGGTTGGGCGCGTCGTTTCTTCTCTCCGCAGGAGAGCGATGCGTCGATCCGGTCATCACTCTCGGGTCCGGGCTGGCCTTGCATTGTTTTTACACGCCCACCAGTATTTGAGTTGGAAATCCAGCCGCAAGATGTTCCGAAAACCACGCAGCGCGGGTTGCAATCTCCCAGCCTCCGTCAGCGATGCTGCCTGTCGTTTCTCCTGCTCCGTGCGTCGATTCTTCGGTCGCGTTTCCAGCAAGTGACGATTTTCAGCTGTGGAGCCGGCAGCGCGTCGTTTCTTCAGCCGCAGATTGGAATCGGTTCGATCTTTTCCCCGCACGGCGCTCTGTGCATGGATTTCCTTTTCTTTAGGCTGCCAGCTTCTCCTTTAAGGGTCCCAGGAACTGGATGGGCACCACAGGGCAGAGTAGGAGTCTCCCCAGAGACTCCAGGTGCTGGCAGAGAGAAGTTTTTGCTGTTCCTGAAACTTCAAACAACAGGAGGCAAGGTCTAAATCAAGCCCTTGGAGAGTTCTTCTCAAGATGGAAGGCACACAAATTCTAGTCTTTGCCCTCTTACTCTGGCAGAAGCAGCAACTGCAGGGTAGCTCCACAAAGCACAGTCACAGGCAGGGCAGCTCTTCTTCTTCCTCACCTCTTCAGCTCTTCTCCAGGCTAAGGTTCCTCTTGGTTTCTAGAAGTGTTCCTAAAGTCTGTGGTTTTGGGTGCCCTTCTTATACCCAATTTCTCCTCTGAAGTAGGCCTACTTCAAAGTAAAGTCTCTTTTGAATGTGAAATCCTGCCTTGCCCAGGCCAGGCCCCCGACACTCACCAGGGGGTTGGAGACTGCATTGTGTGAGGACAGGCACAGCCCTTTCAGGTGTAAGTGACCACTCCTCCCCTCCCTCCTAGCACAGATGGCTCATCAGGATATGCAGGCGACACCCCAGCTCCCTTTGTGTCACTGTCTAGTCTGAGGTGCAACCAGCCCAACTGTCAAACTGACCCAGACAGGGAATCCACAAACAGGCAGAGTCACAGAAATGGTATAAGCAAGAAAATGCTCCATCCTCTCCCAAAGGGAATCTACACTTCAATCAGATTTAACAGTAGCCCCCATGTTAACCTATGAGAGGGACAGGCCTTGCAACAGTGAAAAACGAATTTAGCAATATTTCACTGTCAGGACATATAAAACACATTACTATATGTCCTACCTTAACCATACACTGCACCCTGCCCTGGGGGCTACCTGGGGCCTACCTTAGGGGTGTCCGACATGTAGGAAAAGGGAAGGTTTAGGCCTGGCAAGTAGGTACACTTGCCAAGTCGAATTTACAGTTAAATCTGCACAGACACTGCAGTGGCAGGTCTGAGACATGATTACAGAGCTACTTATGTGGGTGGCATAACTAGTGCTGCAGGCCCACTAGTAGCATTTGATTTACAGGCCCTGGCACCTCTAGTGCACTTTACTACGGACTTACTAGTAAACCAAACATGCCAATCATGGATAAACCAATCAACAATACAATTTACACAGAGAGCATATGCACTTTAGCTCTGGTTAGCAGCGGTAAAGTGCTCAGAGTTAAAAATCCAGCAGCAACAGGTCAGAAAAAATAGGAGGCAGGAGGCAAAAAAATTGGGAATGACTCTGCATAGGAAAAAAGTCCAACAAATATAATAAGGTAACCTACTGTTATCCAATGGGAGAGGTAGGCCTTGCAATAGGGACATACTTATCTTGAGTCATGGGAGCAGCGCAAATACAGCAAAACAGAATCTACGGTCACATTTATAAATATTTTGTGTAGAGCAGCAAGCGCAGGAACATTTAACATACTACGGCACATTCCTGTCCGTTCCTTGCACTGGCACTATTTTGGCTGTTTAGTACCAATGCAGGCACCCTTGTGCTGTGGTACAAGGGTTCTTGCATGGCATACAGGATTGTTTTTTAGTGCAGGAATAGGCGTCTTCGTGCAAAAATCTTTCCTCTGAGGTTTTTTAATCTTTCTCTGAGAATGCTGAATGTAGCACACATAGAAAGAGAAAAAATAAAAATATTTCTTCTTGTTACGCCTCACCTGAAGAGACGTTGTATTTTAACGCATGCCCAGGTCCACTAGTAATGGTAAATCTAGGAATGCGCCAAAAACCATGGTTTGATGTGATGAAGCACATACGGAAGCGGTAGGTAGTCATCATCCGATGAACATTAGAGTGTCCTGGGAGGCAAAGGAGTTAACAACAACTTTATTCTTTTCAATATTGAAGCCAATTCAGCCACACAAAGAGGGCCAGGAATCAAATTGAAGTTTAGCAAATTTAGTACAAATTAGTAATCACACCAGTATACGAGCTTATCAAAATCAGATTACAAACGGTACAGAATGAGAACCGGGAAGTTGAAACACCGGAATGAGTTAAATCTCCCTAGAATAAGGCACCTAAGAATTAAAGTCACAACAATACAAACAACAGGATAGCATCTCAAGGATTCGGGGATAGCCAATGTAGGTGTCAGCATCACAAAGACTCCAGTAGAAGTCTTCAGAAGAAGGATCCAGCATTAGCAGGAAGCTATACCTCATAGGTGCAAAGGGCCTGAGAGGTCTGTCCCTCTTCAAGTATAAAGGAATTTTTGGTAACTCTAGCAATGTGAGCACTAACTAAGTGGAAAGGTCCAGGAACATCTGTATCTTCTGAACATACCATCGGAAACCCCTATTATTTATCTTTCTCACGGAGCGCACTCACAACATGGAGTGATTCTCCCTTGCCATGAAACACTAACTATAAGCTTAGCCTTGAGTTTCTCCGTTTCAGATATGCAATCAATAGGAGGCTTCTTCTGCTCATTAAATCATCTAATCCATGCCAATATCTCTTTCTGAGGCCTTTCTACCTCTAAAACACAATACTCCCTTCTCTAGCTAAGGAATCAAGAATATACACATGTAACAGAATAACATGCAAAGCACAGAAAATACATTTCACACATTAAAATGGAGGCCTGCTCATACTGACTTAGTGAATCACAGTTAATGTGCACCTTAAAATGCTCAGGACCTCATTTACAAGAAACTGCTACATCGTCATCGATGCATCGGATTTCTTGCGCCTCCCGCACATCCCCTAACAATGCCATAGGTGTGCTGTATTTACAAAGCAGAGATCCATGGAGCTCGTTTTTACAGATGCACCAGAGTGACGCAGTAAAAAGTTGAAAATTTCACTCCATCAGTTCTACATGGCTTGCAGCATTGGTCTGTGCTGACAAAAGGAGAGCATGCATTAGGATCACAAAAGTTAAACTGATGTCTTAGGATCTAGCATATTGCTTTTTTTAAATACAGATACATTTTAAAAAGATCCAACCTTTTCATTAAAACTAAAATTTCAATTGTCTCATATTGTTTTGTTTGAGAATTATATAAATTATGTAATTTGTGTACTTGTTGTGTTCTTGTTTTGCGGTTCAAATCACTGAACTGTTTAGGTGCGTGGTCCATGTCTTCCAGTAGCGCTTTAGTGGGGGTCCACTTAATTCACAAGGTTAAGAAACCATGTTGTAGGTCATTGTAATGAGTCCAATCAATTGCGCAGTCACATTGCTAAGGATGTTCGGCTCTGGCACTTGACCTCTTAGGGCATCCACCTCCTCGCTAAGGTATGTGCTGCCAAACATCAAACTCTCCCAGACATTTCCCAGGATTGTTATGCTCCCCAGTGAAATAAATTATCCGCGGACTGATAATTGTTGCTTTTTTGCCATTTTATCGTATTCTGAAGCACACCTTATGCTACAGGTTGCTCCGCTGTCCAGTACAAATGATACTTCAGGTTTTCCCACTTGGAGGACACAGGATATCTTTTTGTCTAGCAGTTGGGCATGTTCCTTTTGTTTGTCCGGCATTGTGACCTCCGCTGTGAGGTACAGGGACTCTCCACCTGCATGTTCTGGGATGACTCATTGGAAGAGGCACCACTTTGAGTGTCCATCTGTATGGCATTCCAGGTGCTCCTGACCTTCTGCTGTTCCACCTGTCCACTTTTGGTTCTTTGGCGATCTCCTTTGAACAAACTTTCAAAATGGTTGTCTATTTTGCACTTTCAACACTTTTGTCCCATTGCAGGAAAGCTACGGGATGCAATCAACAGACAAGGCAACAGCAGTACAAGGCACTACCAGTGGTAGCTATGCACTACTGAAATATCAGTGGCCGGAGTAGCAGGTCTCATTTCAGGATAGTCCCTCTAGCACACAGTTTTTGTTCCTAATACGTGTTTTTGTACAGTTGGTCAACGCGCAATTGCACGCTTTCATAGCACTACATATAACAGAAGAAACTATTACACAATTTATTTCCATCTGAGGGCTGAAAGGCTGAGCCATGGCTTTCAGAATTCACTCTCACACACACGTCAGCAGCAAATGTTTAAGTCTCTGAATCTACTTGTCAGTGTAACGCACATCTCCAATACTCCAGTAAGCCCAATCCACATTGAAGGAGGTGTCCTCAAGGCTTGGCACAAACGTTTACCAAACTTATTTTTTCCATCATTAAAGGTATCCAGTTAAGACCCGATGTAAGATCATGTGACTGTGACCAATCCTGAAGAACATATATGGTGTATTGATGGTGCATTGATTCTAATGCACTCCCACCACAGTGCCAACTTCTCTAATATCTGTTTTCTAGGCACTCCCCCAGGATGGGATTCACATCTTCGCCTCCCAGCTGCACACTCACCTGACAGGAAGAAAAGTGAGCACCATCTTAGTGCGAGAGGGCAGAGAAGTCGGCGTTGTGAATGAAGACAAACATTACAGTCCACACTTCCAGGTATACCTGGGTCTCGTCCATTCTTCACAGAGGACTTATTAATAGGAGTGTCTGATATTTCATGTCCATGGTCTGTTTGCATTGTTTATGTTGATTAATAGTAAGTCCGAGCAGTGAATGTGAAGTATATTTAAAACAAGTGGACTTTAAAGAATATTTGGCATATTTAGAAGCTCTTTGTGTCACCCTAACATTATTATTTATTTTTACACTAAGGTGGCCTTTTTCCCACGCCAGATTTACAAAGTGGCGCAATGCTTGCATTGTACCACTTTTCTACCCCTTGCACTGCATTATGTCTGCGTCAGGTATAATGTATGTAAAGGGGCGTTCTGACCAGGGAGGCCCAAAGAAATGGCGCAGTGACATTTACAAGATTTCATTGTGCCATTTTTTCTGTCATTTTTAACCCCTGCCCAAGGGAGGCATAGTTACCTATGGGCCTCCCTGTGCTTTGCTGCGCTAGCATCAAATGTTTTGATGCTAGTGCAGGAAAGCGTCACAATGGCATAAAAAATGTTGACGCTATTGTGCTAACGACCGGCATGGTGTGCCATTTAATAAATACGGCAGAACCATGGAGTTGTTAGGTGGCGGTAGGGGGACACAAGAAAAGTGGCGCATTGGAACCAATGTGACACTTTCTTGTAAATCTGCCCCTAAACCTTTTGAAGCCACAGATGCAAAGTAGTTTCAGTAAATTAAATGTTTGAGCCACTGAGAGGGATCTATACTGTCTTTACTTGGCTTCGCTTCTAGACACCTCAAAGTGTTTTAGCTTGGCAAGGAAATGTCACAACTGAGGCCTACGGGCCTGGCAGGCTGACAGGGTCATGGAATATGCTATACCGGAACAGGAGGTGCTACAATATCTAGAGATGTGCTCAAGGTGTGAAAACATATGGTCTTCCGAAAAACTTTCAGCACCTGAACCATACTTCAAAACCGCAGTGCAAAATACCATTTGGTGGTCACATTCCGCCAGATCCATTAAGCTGAACACAGAAGGATAATTTTTCAAAGTGATTGAAACAACATTTTCAGTGCTTCCTACACCTACACACGTACAACGTGAAGAGGCTCCTTGTTTCTCAATTCATGTCTCTTAGATGCTTTGCCTTCCCATCCCCAAACCTCAACAAGAGATTCAGCTACATATGAGACTTTTTAATTTTAGAGCAGATCCTACCCCACATCACTCCTCGGCAGAATCCCAGCCTTTTCTTTCTTCCTGTACATGAGATCCAGGCTCTCCTTTCCTCTCTCGCATAAGGACCATGCTCTACAAGGTCGGAATGACCACATCAAGCTTCTGGTGTTTCCCCAGGAGGCTACAAGCATGGGGCCATTTTTGTTCTGGGGGCCGATTTTGTTCTGTAGGGCACTGTGTTTTGCAAGTTGTTATGGGTTTAAAAGCACCTGCTGCAGAATTCCTTTAATATCCAGCAGTTTTCAGGCAACAATAAAAATTTCAAAAGAACTCTGGTGATTAATATTACTGCTGGAGAGCAATCAAAGGTTTGTCTAGTGGCAGTTTTTACTTATCTAAAATAGCGCTCAAACATGCCTGTTGCAAAGAACCTGTACCATGCAGATCACAGAACTGTATGCATGTGGATAGCTCAGTGGGTTACTCCATTTGTCTTTATTACTTGCAGTTCAGAAATTACAATCATAATATTGCACAGTGAGCTATGAACTTCCATTAAAGAGCGGCATGCAAACTGCATGACACAGGTTAGAAAGTTATATTTTTCCCAGTCATCATTATCCTAATGATGCTTAAAAGGGTTTGCTTTAGTAGATACAAATTATTATCAGTAAAGCCAAACATGACCACTGTGGTACAGATTGAATCCAGAGTTTGAGCTTCTTTAGACCAAGTGCTCTTAGAAAATGGCTACAAGTACGGATGATATTTGAATCCTACACCTTGTGGTCACCTATGTCTTTGGTAATTTTTTCTATACACTGATTTACCCATGTATGATTCATTGCCTCTGTATCTGTGTCTGATATAAAGTGCTCTGACATCCTACACTTGTATGACGTATGAGAGGCACTACAAAACAAATGAAATAAATATGATAGAGGGTCTATGGAGAGAGTAGGGGCGCTGCTGGAGAATGATAGTGAGGGAATATGTGGAGGAGTAGGTCATGGGGGATGAGAACAAAAATATTATTGCACCAAGCACCACCGTCGCTAAAGCCAGTCCTGCTTTGCCTCTTACTAGGGTGGAGGATGCTAACATCCCTCAAAATGGCCTTTTAATTGTGTTCTCGTTTCTTAGTTGTGCTTAACAGTGAATGTTAAGCACAACTAAGTGTGCACTTGTGTTATATTTAACTTCATGTTTCTTGCTGGACATCTTATTGTTTGTGTTCTTTTTAAAAATGTCTGTGGGTATGGCACGGTATCCTGGTGCATTGTAAGGTCATCATTTAGTATGCTTTAAAAGCTAATACAATTGAATATATGATGAAATGTGTTGTAGAATGTATAATTTTTGCCATTTTTCCCAAATGTTCTTGTGGGGAAAGCCCACCAAATCCCCCTTGTAGTGGTCAGGCTCGTTCACTGTGCCCGCTCTCTACACGCTGTATGGGACCTCGTGTGACAAAATTTGACAGAGCGCTGTAGATTCCCAGTCCGGACCTGCGGCTTCCCTTTCCTCTCGGACAGTTTGATCCGCTCTTGCGCTGTACTTCTGCGCTGCACTCCAGCTCTCGCTCCTCCACTGGGTCTCATCTCTGTGATGTGAGAGTGAGCGTTACAGATTTCAATAATTTCTTGTGCATGCCTCTGCCTTTAGCTCTCCTAAACTGGTCGCTTCCCACTTCCTCCTTTATCAATCTCTGCCCTTCCCTCTGCTTTTTAAAACTAGCTGTTTTCTCTTCAACAAGGCTCCCTACACTTTTTTCTTTTACACTAGCTCCTGCCCTTTTCTCAGCACTAACAATACATGCCATTTACACTGCTCTACTGACCCCAATCTTTTCTCTCTTGTACTCCCCCTGTCATTTTCTTTATCTACAATACTATATTACTTCTTTACTTTTGTTGGCTCCAGCCCTTTCCTCTCGCACTGGGGCTCAATCTCACTTTTAAGTTCCAGTATGACGTTTGTCTTTCCTTATTCTTTCTTTTTCATTTTACTCTTCTCTGGTATTTATCCTCTATGCTTCTTTCTTCATTCACCTTCTCCTGTACTATTTATCTGGTGTGCTTCTTTCTTTATTCTCCTTCTCTCATACAATTCAGTCTGTGTACTTCTTTCGTCATTCACCTACTCCGGTACTATTTATCCCATCTGCTTCTTTCTGCATTCCCCTTCTCCTGTACTATGTATCCTGTGTGCTTCTTTCTGCAGTCTCCTTGTCAACCCAGTGCTTTTCTTCTTCTATGGGCAGAAGCTTCTCCCTACTCCTAGGGGCATGAAGGATTGCACGGGTGGTGGTGGGGAGGCTTCGGTATGAAGTCTAGGGACAGTTGTGGAGAGGTGGGTGCAGTGAGATGCCTGTGGTGTGATGATTCAATAATCAAATTCACCACTCATCCCAAAGCTGTGAGTCACAATACCATCTTTTCCTATATTCTGGATTCTTGGTTGATGCAAATCTCTGATTATCTCAGTTTGGAGGCCTCTCTCTCTCTGTTTCTCTCATTCATGGCCACATTGCACTTGCCATTCTCTCAAACACTATACCAGAATCACTGCTCTTTCTTTGTAATGCACTTAGGGCCATATGTACGAACATATTTTCCCATAGACACAGAATGGATAAAACCCCTTGGTACATCTGGCCCTTAGTCCTTTCCTCCAGTACTATCCAGCTCCTCCCTTCTTCCCTTCTGTTATTCCCTGTGTCCAGATCTTTCTCTAGTCTAATCTGGCCTTCAATCATTCCCACCTATGGCAGCTTTCACCCCACCTGCCCGCCTCGAAATACTTTCTGTTGTGGACCTCAGTCCTTCCCTCCGTCACAAGATCCAATCCGGTCTCATCTTTACTTGGTCTACCTCATTCAATATTATCTTACACCCTGCACCTCTCCCTTATTTCAAGCTTGATTCCAATAATTTCTATTTTCTCTTTCAAATTGACTGTTACAGAGTTTTCACATGTGTATGCAAATTGTGTTCTTCTTACAATATCCTCCAGAGTGCACAGAAACTACCATTTTGTTTTCTTTCAGGAAATCCGCATGTTAAAAAAAGTGTTTCAAGTGCGTCCGGTAAGCAGAAAGTTTATTCTATTGATTGGCCCATTCATGTTCGTCTTCTTTCAGACCTTTTTCTCTGTTCCTATTTTCCCTCTCTTTGTAATGCTCCAGCTCCATTCTTCACTCCCTCAACCCATCTTCTGTCTCATGGTTTCGTTTTTGCTCCCTCTTTTGGTTTCTTTCTGCTTCAGTTCTCTCTCTTTCTGTGTCGGTCTGGTTCTTGTTCCTCTTTTCCTACATCAACTTTCTTCCTCCCCTATATTTGTTGGTTCTCACTTTCTCAGTGATTTACCTAAATGCTGCTTTATCAAAATTGTGTCACCTTTAACAATCTGAGGGCCTGATTCAGAACTCAACTCAGCGGATGGGTTGCTCCGTCACAACGGTGACCGATACCCTGTCCGCCAAAATCTAAATCTCGTACGCTAGAATGGAATTTAGATTTTGGCGTATGGGATATCCATCACCGTTGTGATGGATTAACCATCCGCTGAGTTCTAAAGCAGGCCCTATGTCTCTCTTTCAAACACTACACTGGATGTCCCAGGCACAAATTTTATACCCATCTATTGGCAGGCCCACAAAGAGGAAATGGCGGCATATTACAGCACTGGACAAATGCCCTGATAGAATCGTGTTATTAGCTGTGATAGAGGTCCAGTACTTCAACAGAGACACTCCTGTAGCAAAGAAATAACATAAAACTCTGCACTTCCCATACATCGCAATAACTTTTCCAACTAAAACTCGAGGCATGAATACTAAGAGGATAAAACTCAACTAAAGAATTTCATGTTTTCCATACTCACGATCCTAAGATGAGTTTAAAACAAAATCACCTTTTCGAGACTCCAAAAAATGAATGTTCTCCCTTGCATTAAAGGGTGCAGTAAACAAAAATCAGGTGCATGTCAAGGACTTCAGGATCACGCATAGGCCCAGATTTACTAAACTTTCACACAACACAAAGAAGTAAGGGAACTTGCTATGTTGCATGAAAGGGGGAGAGCAGAAATGCAAAATATTTACTTAGATATGGTGCAAGTCTGCTCTCTCCTCGCGCTGGCACACTTTTGGCAGGCCAGTGCCCATAGAAGACATCCTTGCACCATGATACATGAGTGCCTGTTTTGTGGTCAGAATAGTTTTTGTAATGGAGGCATAAAACTATTTTCAGAGGCATATCCCTTTTCGTATGTATGTTGCAGAAATAAAGATATTCCTCCTCATTATGCCAGTCTCGGGTTGGCACACCATTTTGGTGCAAACACAAGTTTACAGACTTTAGTAAATCTATCTTTGCATCAAAATGCATGAGTTGATGCACAGGAATGTTCAGGCTCTACCCATGTAATGCCTCCCTGATGCAAAGTAATGTTTTTAAAAAGCCATGTAAAGGATACAGATTGGGTTTTGCATAGCTTTGAAAATCCCAAATTATATTGTGTGTTGTGCCTGCACCAAAATTTAGCGCACTCGTGGCACATAATGTTAGTAAATTTAGGACACAGTTTATACGTCACCCACTGAGAAGTCGTTATTCACATAAACAGTTCAGATTCCAGTGGGTCCTAGAGGGGACCGTACATAATCACTGTGGTTGAAGCGCATGGAATTAGCCTGTGTAAGGTGTTTTGGGGCTACAAACATAAGCCCCCCGGCTCCGTTGTCACAACAGCTAAGCAGAATGAGACCTCAGTGGAAATCTCACAACTTTATCCATCTGAAGATAATCACTCTTGCTGTGAAGGGTCTTTGTCTGAGCATTGTAGGTTCATTGTGGAAAAGTCTTCTTTGACCAGGCCACACACTGTACAAACAGTGGACCAGTTGAGTGGCACTTCTTTCCAAATTACGTCTGCACTTCTTCCTCCACAGGGATTAAAAGCTTCTCTTTATGTAGTCACCATTTTCACAGGACTTGTTTTCACTTAAGGTTTATATGTTGAACGTTAGAAGCAATGAGATGTGTGATATCTGTGCATTGTGTCTCCTGCACAGGGGGATATGCTGATTACATCGTGCACCTACAACACTGAAGACAGGACCCGCGCTACTGTGGTAGGTGCTCTTTCTGCATAACTGAGACTCTTGCTTTATTTGAGAGTTGATATTAGTCTAGCATGTGAGGCAGACAGTCCAGGACCTATGTCATCCAGGTGGGCAGAGAGTAACTGAGCTGTGCCGAGCTATCATGCTGTCATAAGCTTGGTACCATTGGGTGCAGGGTGACAGGAATGTTAAGAACTACTAATACAAATGCATAGATGCAAAGAGAAACAGAAAAAAATAAGCAGATGAATATCTAATGCGTGCAAGTTAAAACCAACACATATGTAAATGCTGTATTTATCAAGCAGCTTGACTCACTCAAATTCAACTGACACCAAGAGGTAAGTTGTAGGACTATTCCCATGAGCCAGAAATAAGTCCCAACAGCCACCCTAACTGAATCTACTCTGTTATCGAGGCACATAATGCATGCCCATATTTCTCTAGACGTTCTACCACAATATTGAATACATATACATGTATATAGTCAGTCTCTCTCTAAATAAATAAATATATATATATATATATATATATATATATATATATATATATATATATATATATATATATATATATATATATATATATATTAGTGGCAATTGCCAATGGGTAGTTATAGTTAGGATCGTGTTTCAATAGGAAATACCTTTTTGTGTTGCAAATAACTTTGGCATCATTTGACAAATCTCCACAAAACCTTCCAAAAAGTGTTAATTTTTTAATAGTTTGTGCAAGGAAAGTTTTGAGATGATCCTTCAAGAGGAAGGCGAGAACAAAAGTGGAGTCCACATTCATTTTTCCATGGGAACGTTACACACAGCTACAGCCCAAATAGCTGAACGGATTTACACTACATTTTGCAAAAAGCTAGATTTTGGTCCACAATGAGTGCTTTTTGTATGGCAGTGTAAATCTGTTCAGTAGGTTTGGAGAAATTAAGGTTCAAATAAATTGTATATATCAGGCTGCGGAAGATCTGGGGACCTGACAGTTCTCAAGCTGAGATCTGATTGGCAGCCTCCACATCAAACCGGAATGGTGGCAGCCGTTTTAGGGCTCAGGACTCAGTCGCAAGTCCTAAAGAAAATGCAAAAAAAAAGACATAGGGGGTTGAGTAGGGGTATTCTCACACCTTAGTCCTGGTGAGGGCGCCAAAAACCGTTTTTTTAAAACAATATGCCACAAATTCATGGAGAATCTGCAAATCTGCTGTAAGATTGTTTTTTTTAATTTTTTCTTTTTTTTTTTTAAAGCAGACTACCACCCATTTCTACAAAAAACCCACGTGGGCCAGGGCCTGGGGAGAAGGCGCCATTTGATTACAATTAAATTTTTAGTGAAAGATGATAGATCTGCTTTATATATGGGGTCTTGGGTGCAGAGGATCAAGAAGTTGGCCATGCATGGCCGAAGGCTGTCTGCAGCATGAGACTGGCTGCCTGAGTGGGGCTTTGGCCACTGGCCCTGTGGCCTACCTGGTCCTGTGTGGTTGGGGGTTTACTTAAGGTATGGTGATAAAATATTACTTTACGTTAACAAAATCCTAGAAATTCACTGAAAAACAAAGATGAACTAAATGTTATAGTTAGGTGGAGTGTTCAGTAACAACATAAAGTTTTAAACTCTTAAAAACATTAGATATTCTCCAGGTGTAGTCATAGTTATCTCAAGTTACTATTTCTCGTGTCCCAAGGTAACTATAACTTGCACTCTCCCCATACACTGCTAATTACCCCACATATTAATTCACTTATGGTATCTTCTATGACATCGTATAAAATATCACCGCACGTTTGCAATGAAATTATAAACGAGAAAACTGTGCATGGCGGGGGCGTGAGTTATAATTTTCTTAGGGCATGAGTGCTTAAGATCTAATAGCTGTCACCACATCAAGAAGATATGGCAGCACCCTCATTATGACTTGGTGATTCAGTACCCTCTCCTGAGAAAAATGAAAAAAAAACATTTAGGGGGCAGGTGGGATGTTCACAGTTCCTCTGCAAATGTGTTTTCTCTAAAAAAGTGTGGGGAGAGCTGAGGTGGTGACAAAATGTATTTAAAAAGGGAGAGGCGTATGGCCTTCCTCCTCAAGCATCCTTAAGGCCCCAGGGACTCCATCCCCATGGCTGATTCATTAATTAAGGGGTGGCATGTGGCCCCCTCCCCGAGCCTCTTTGAGGCCCTGGTGACCCCATCCCACAGGACCATGTTAAACATGAGGGTGAGGGGGCGTGCGGCTCCCCTCTCCACGTCTCAAAAAGGCCCTAGGAACCCCATTCCCAGGGTCGGTATTTTGATGAGGGGGATGTGTGGCCCCCTTCCAAAGCCTTATTGAGGCCCGAGTGACCCTATTTCTGGGGTCAGTACTTTGATATTGGGGATGGGGTGGTACAGTCCCCCTCACTGTGCAATAATAAGGCTCTGTGGACCTTATCTCCCAGGGCAAACTCTTGGACAAGGTCTGGGAATCCCACGCCCAGGACACTGTTGTTTCCCAGCTCACAAGAGCAATGGCCGAAGGTCAGTCCTTGCGCCCAACCTCCTTGAAACACCCGACCAAAGGCCATGCACTGCAGGAGGTTGGGTGTCAGCAAGGGGTTAGGCACAGGGCCTGGATACAGAAGAGGCGCTGCATTCTACTACACCATCTATAGCTGTGCGCTGCGGGGGGTGGGTGTGTGTAGGGTGCTCACAATGGGTTGGGCACCCAACCCCATGCTGTGCATGACCAAAGACCCTGCACCCAAACCCAAGCCACTTACAGGGATGAACATCTCACTTTACCTTAAAAAAACATAAAAATTCACTGACGAAACCAGAGGTTAAAGTGACATTATAGTTAGGAACTGTAAAAATATATTACTTTACATTTTAAAAACACTTAAAAGTTCACTGATAAAAAAAAAGGATAAAAGGACATTATTGTTAGGTGAAAATGTCAGTTAAAACATACCATTTTAAATTAACAAAACATCTGACATTCAGCAGTTATAGTTATCTCAAGTAAATATGACGTGTGCCCTAAAGTAACTGTAACTCACGGCCTTGCCACACACTGCTAATTACTTCACATATTACGTCACTCATGACATGTTCCATGACACCATTGATAGCATCACTTCAATATCTGAAATGATATAATTGATGACAACAGTGTACATTTTGGGTCTCTGAGTTATAGTTACTTGAGCTAACTATTACTGGTGAGTCATGACCCAACTAGGGCTCACCCGGCTGCAGATCGACCACCTTTGGGATCCTCTGGGAGCAGGATAGGGGCCTGTTTCACAAACCCTCCTCAAAATTTGGCCTCCTTCAAGGTGTAAGGAGAAGGTGGAATTCGGGCCTTTAAAAGGTTTTGTAGGTTTGGCTGAGGCAGAAAATTTGATTGTTCTTTTAATTGTCATATCACTCATTCCATGCTTTTACATAACCCATGCTCATGTAGTCAACTTTGATTATCACCCCAATGGTTATTTCACTTAGTCAGCAACATTTAATTTATTTTGATCTGTACTTCATTTAAAAATGTTTAATGATTAAAATCTGTTTCATGATCTCTATCTCGGGGCGAGCCACCTGGATCTCGCTGCCACTTTATCTAAATTGACGGTATGTAGATGCCTAAAAGCATACATGGAATCCTGTTGAATTCCATCAAGCAGGAATGACCACTAACTCACAAATGGAAACAAACATACACTTCCATTGGAAGATAGTAAATCAGGGGTCGCCCCGCCTGTAGTGAGAGCTACTTCTGGTCAGTGAATTTCATCAAGAGCTCTGGAAGGCCAAGCCACTCATTCTGTTTTACCAGACACCCCCATGCCTAGCTTCATTGATTTTAAGCCTAATGTCCATAGAGGCAGATACTATGGTTAGGACGAAATACTTTGTCCATGGGCACTATGACAGGGCTGCAATGTGTGTCAGTGAGAGCATGTTTTTTGGGATGTATGAACATGTGTGCATATGAATGGGATATATGTGTATGGGAAATCATGTGTCATAAGTACTTGTGGCACAGGACATACCTTTCACCATATGCAGCACTGTTACATGTATAACTCATACAGCCATTTGTTTAAAAGGGAGGAATTTAAAGTGAAGAAACATGCCTCATAACATATTAAGACATAACTGGCTTAATTGAAAGTGGAGAGTAACATTGAGGTGGTCATTATGACATTGGAGGTGATTGCTAAAGTGGCGGTAATACCGCCTCAGGCTGGCGGTAATTACTGCCAAATTAAGACCTTGGCGGTGATAACTCCCATAGACAGCCAATGTTCCAGGGCATTAACACCACGCACCATGGCGGTAGCCATCAACAGCCAGGCGGAAGACAAGGTACCGCCCACCATATCATGACACAGCAAACCAGCACTATTTC
This sequence comes from Pleurodeles waltl, assembly GCF_031143425.1. Lineage (NCBI taxonomy): Eukaryota > Metazoa > Chordata > Amphibia > Caudata > Salamandridae > Pleurodeles > Pleurodeles waltl. The sequence continues at coordinate 1,646,452,436 of NC_090445.1, forward strand.
CGGGGCGGTACCAACGCCATCAAAAGCCTGGCGGAAACACATTACAGAAAACGAAAGACTCACCATCAGAGACACAGTGAAGATCAACGCCGCCATGGAACCGGAACTTCAAGTCTTCCTCATGCTCCTCTACCCCATTCTCCGCCTGGAACACCAAAGAAGACGACGACAGTGAGTACAGCCGCCTAGCACACAAGGGAAGGAGGGAGGAAAAGGAGAGTGACACACACACGCACGACACACACCATTCACACACATGATACACACAACCAGTTGCAGACGCAAACCAATGGCACAGGACACACTGCATAATAATACAAGGACTACAGGTCGGCAGTACTGAGATTGTAATTGCATGGCAACAGCCACCATATGAACCAATTGGAGAACAAAGATACATGAACAATTGTCCAGAAATGGCCAACATCCAGTACAAAGTACAAAAGGCCCACATTGCCACAGGGCATTGTCCAAGCCCCAACTTGACCCTGACTAACTCCGCACAAAACTACAGGGGCAACATCTCGGAAGTGGATTGGCACCCAATGGGTGGCGGGTGGGGTCACCTCAGCTGAAGTTGGGAACTTGCCCACTGGTTCTGAAGGGGGCTGCATGCCCATTTCTCCATGCTGGGGAGTGCAAGGTCAGAGTCTCTGAGGTGGGGAAGTTGCCCACTGGTCCTGGAGGGGGCTCCATGCCCATTTCTCTGTGCAGGGAAGTGCAAGGTCACAGCCTCTGAGGTGGGGAACCTGCCCACTGGTTCTGGAGGGGGGCTCCATGCCCATTTCTATGTGCTGGGAAGTGCAAGGTCAGTCTCTGAGGTGGGGAACCTGCCCACTGGTTCTGGAGGGGGCTCCATGCCCATTTCTCCGTGCTGGGGAGTGCAAGGTCACAGTGTCTGAGCCTGGGAACTTGCCTACTGCTCCTGGAGGGGGCTCCATGCCCATTTCTATGTGCTGGGGCGTGCAAGGTCACAGTCTCTGAGATGGGGAACCAGCCCACTGGGTCGGGAGAGGGCTAAGTGTATTTCAGTCCCTGGAGGATGGCCTAAATGCCCTTTGCTGGAGGTGAGAGCTGCTGTGTCTCAGCAGGGGATGAGGGCCCCATGCCCCCTGGTGGTGGTGGTGTTGGTACCCTGGCAGCCTCTGCAGGAGGTGAGGGCTGCTGTGTCTCAGCTGGGAAAGGTGCCTCCAGGGTAGCCTCTGCTGGAGGTGAGGGCTGCTGTGTCTCAGCAGGGGATGAGGGCCCGTGCCCACTGGTGGTGGTGGTGTTGGTACCCTGCCAGCCTCTGCAGGAGTTGAGGGCTGCTGTCTCTCAGCTGGAGGTGAGGGCTTCTTCCCTTTCCTGGCTGGTGGAGTGGGATCCTTCCCTTTCCTGGCTGGTGGAGTGGGATCCTGCCCTTTCCTGGCCGGTGAAGTGGGATCCTTCCCTTTCCTGGCTGTTGGAGTGGGATACTTCACTGTCTTGCCTCCACGATTTGGAGGTGCCTCCACTGTTCTCGTGGATTGTTTGGCTGAGGTGCTGGGCCGGGTTGTTGGGACTCTGCTCTTACGGGCAGGATGGGGGGGAGGGAAGAGGTCAAGTTGGGCAAGGAAAAGCTTCTTAAGGACGGTAGGGAGGGATGAGGGAGGAGGGATGGGAGTGGAGGTTGAGGGAGTGGTTGTTGGAGGAGTACGTCTGCTGGACTTGGGTGCAGGTGCATGGGCAGTGTGCTGATGTGAGGTGGATGGCTGTTGGGTGTCTGAGTGCCTGCGTTTGTGTCCTTTAGGAGGGGGGACAGACAGGGTGGGAGAGGACACGGGACGCGTGGATGGATGTTGTGGAGGTGTCTGGTAGTGAGGTGTGTGTGCTGTTTGGTGTGGTGATGCTGGTTGTGGCTGTTAAAGCAGTGTTTGCAGGTGTGTGTGTGGACGTGACTGTGAGGAAGGTGGAGGAGGAGGATGAGGTGGAGACAGTGGAGGCAGTGGATGTGGATGTGTGTGCAACTGTCTGTTGTTTGTGTGAGTGATTGTGGACTGAACTGTGGTGCCTATGTTTGACTGTGCCACTCTTGTGTGATGTCTTGTGTGCATGCTCATCTGTATGTGTGCATGGGATGCGTTGGGGTTGAGGAGACTGGGAAGTGGTAGTTGGAAGGGGGACTGTAGGAACAGGGACAATAACTGCCATCAGAGAGGAGGCCAGAGCCTGAATCGATCTCTGTTGGGCCGCCAATCCACCATGGATGCCCTCCAGGAATGCATTATATTGGTGCATCTGGGATGCAAGCCCCTGGATGGCATTCACAATGGTTGACTGCCCTACAGAGATGGATCTCATGAGGTCAATAGCCTCCTCACTCAGGGCAGCTGGGCTCACTGTGGCATGGCCTGAGGTTCCTGGGGCGAAGGAGATGCCCACCCTCCTGGGTGAGCGGGCACGGGCAACTCTCTGAGGGGCTACTGGGAGGGCCGTGCTGGTACGGGGTGGCGGCTGTACCTGCAGCTGGGGTGGTCACAGAGGTTTCCGCCACCACCAGGGAGCTTCCATCAGAGGAGGATTCAGAGTCTGTGTTGTCACCTCCTGTCCCTGCCGTGGTGCTCCCCTCGCCCTCCGTCCTACTGGTTCCCTTGGCATCGGTGGACTCTGCCTCCTGGGTCCTGTGGGATGCAGCTCCCTCTGTCACCGGTGCCCCTGCTTCTCTGCCAGATGATGCTAATGCATACATGAGCAGGATGACAGAAGGAGAAAGGCAGGGAGGGAGAGAAAGGGAGCACTGGGTCAATTACAGCACCAACACCACAGTTGGCATACACAGTACCGTCACACACAGGGATCAGGATTGAGCACTATGCATTGCACTGGCATTCAATTGGCTATATGCCACAGCAAGATGAGGGCCAACGACCGCCAACTGGACCCCTCAAGGGACCCACAAAGCCCTGACTGACATGGACTGCAACCGAGCTAGGTTACCTGCATTTGCTATACACCCATTACCCTTCAGCTGGATCACCATGCAGTGCCTGGCCTGGCATTAAGGAGCACCCACTAACTCACACGCAGCATCCGGATCCCATGCACCTACCAATTATTGTAGTAATGCCCACTGTACTCACCCCCTTGTGGCTACTGTGATGCCCTCAAGCGCCCATCCAGCTCTGGTAGTCCACCGCCAGTAGGCGGGCCATCAGGGGGGTCAGGTTCAGACGGGCACCCCTTCCTCATTTGGAGGCCACCTCAGCTGGGCCTCCGCAGTCTTCTGTGCCCACCGTCTCAGGTCCTCCCACTGTTTCCTGCAGTGGGTGCTCTGCCTGCTGTAGACCCCCCAGGGTCCGTACGTCCTTGGCGATTGGATGCCACAATCCCTTCCTTTGATGGGCGCTGACCTGCAGAGGTAATACAGACAGGAAGACAGCATTACACATACAATCCAGCCTGTCACACATATGGCCCACAAATCCCGTTTCCAACTCCATTGGCTAATACATCGCCCGGTGCCCACCATGTACACTACCACCAGACATCCACTTCCCCCCAATGACACAATGCCTGCACACACATCTCCATGCCACCTTCCCACATGCATCATGCCCAAGGTGTACCCACCTGTTGGTCTGGAGGCCCATAGAGCTGTCCATACTGGGGTAGGACCCCATCCACCAAGCACTCCAACTCCATCGAAGTGAAGGCAGGGGCCCTTTCCCCTGTCACACGGGCCATGGTAGTTTCCAGACACAGGTCACAGCAGCACCCACAGTGTAGGTGTTGTCCAGTGGAGAGTCAGGAATGAGGATTTAGATGGAAAATGGCAGTTCGCGGAGGTGTACACTGTCACTGCTGCCACTGATTCCCATTGGCCACTGTACTCCAAAGAGCCCCATATTAGCCAATGAGGAAATGTCCCTTAGATACCTACCACTGCAGATGAATAGGAGGAGGAGACAAACCCCGTGTACAGACCCCTTGTGGACTTGGCTACACTAGAGGACAGGCACATAATACTCACCTATAGACTGGACAGGGCCACATTCACAGAGCTGTGTGCCCAATTGGAGCCTGACCTGATAGCAACTATCTGTCACCCCACTGGGATCCCCCCTCTTGTGCCGGTTCTATCAGTGCTCCATTTCCTGGCAACTGGTTCTTTCCAAGTGACAGTGGGCTTGGCAGCAGGAATGTCACAGCCAATGTTCTCAATCGTGCTGGCAAGGGTATTTTCTGCCTTGGTGAAACACATGTGCAGCTACATTGCTTTCCCCCAGGTGGAAGATTTGGCCACTGTGAAGGCAGGATTCTATGCAATAGGACAAATGCCCAGCATTATTGGGGCGATTGATGGTACACATATTGCGTTTGTCCCCCCGCCAGAATGAACAGGTGCTCAGGAATTGGAAGAGATTCCACTCACTCAATGTGCAACTGGTGTGCATGTCGGACCAGTACATCCCCCACATCACTGCCAAGAATCCTGGGTCGGTGCATGATGCCTTTGTTCTGAGGAATAGCAGCGTCCCAAATGTGATGGCCCAACTACAGAGGCACAGGGTCTGGCTAATAGCTGAGCCAGAGTCCCCACCCACTGTATGTCAGTGTATGGCTTCAGGTGTTATCCTCATAGCACTGGGTCAACCTAATGTTTGTGCCTCAATACTTGCAGGTGACTCTGGCTACACAAACCTATTGTGGCTCCTGACCCCTGTGAGGAATGCCAGGACAGGGGCTGAGAACCGCTATAATGATGCACATTGGCTAACCAAGAAAATCATTGAAAGTACCTTCACCCTCCTGAAGGCCAGGTTCACATGCCTGCATCTGACAGGTGGATCCCTGTGCTACTCACCCGAGAAGGTCTGCCAGATGGTAGTGGCATGCTGCATGTTGTTCAACCTGGCGCTTAGACGACATGTGCCTTTTCTGCAGGAGGAGGAGACTGGAGATAACCCTCTGGCAGCATGGACTCTGTGGACAGTGAGGATGAGGAGGCAGAGAATGAGGATGAGGATGCGGACAACAGAACATCAGTTATACGTCAATACTTCCAATTACACACAGGTGAGACAGTAGAACTGACCATTAATCTGACTATTGATTTTATCTGTGTGGCTGTAGCATGAAGGCATTCACTTGCTTTGCATCTCAACTTACTGTCACCTATGACTTGTCATTTTACAGATGTTGGTGATATGACAACAATGTCCTGATGTTTTTACTACAGACAGCTACAGGTCATTATTTGTATGCTGTCACAGTGTTCAGATCATTTGCACTATATGTGACTGTTCCCATAAATGCACATTTTCAGCACATAAAACAGTGTCACCCAAGTTGTGTTGAAGGGTGTTTATTGTAGTGCAAATAATTGAGGGAAAGGTGCAATGGAATGGGGTGATGGTAGAGGAAAGTCCAGGGTATTGTTCCAGTCTGTTTGTAGCACAGGTCCAGTGTCCACGGGGCCATAGGAAGGGGAGCAAAGGCTGTTCAAAGTGGACAAGGTGACAGGGTGGGACACAAGGGGGACAATCAGGAGAGTGTCATTTACTGGCGGTGGTCTTGTTCTTGGCAAGTGTCTCTGGCTTCTGTCTGGGTCGCAGGGAGTGTTTGCGGGGTGGTTCGCATTCTGCAGGGGGAGGGGTGCTGGTGGCCTGTGGGTCCTGTGGCAGGGCCTCCTGCCCACTAGCTGCAGCAGAAGTGAAGGGCTGGTCAATAGACTGGCTAGTGGTAGTGCAGTGCTGTCGATTTCCTCATGATGTTGGCCATGTCTGCCTGCACCCCTGCTATGGAGATCATGGTGGTGTTGAGGGCCTGCAAGTCCTCCCTGATCTCCTGATGGTGTTCCTCCTGCAGCTGCTTGTTCTCCTGCATGTTGGTAAGGATCTTGTGCATCTTGTCCTGGGATTGTTGGTAGGCCCCCAGGATCTTGGTGAGTGCCTCCTTGAGAGTTGGTTCCCTGGGACTGTCCTCCCCCTGGCACACAGCGGTCCTCCCAGTATCCCTGTTGCCCTGGGCCTGTGTCCCCTGAAGGGTGTGTCCACTGCCACTGGCCCAGGTCCCTGATTGTCTTAGGAGCAAGGTGTGGACTGGGGTCTCTGTACAGGTGGGCACACTGCTGATTGACGTGTCCTGGGGACAGAGGTGTGGGGATACTGGGTGGGTGCTGTGGTGTTGGATACTGATGGGGGAGGCTCTGTGGTTGACTGGGAATGGGCTGGGGTGACCGACTGACCAGTGGTCACTGATGGACAAGGTAGTTCATCCAGATCCAGAAGTCCAGAGAGTTACTGTCTTCTGTTGGGGACTGGTTTGTCGTGGCACCTCCTCTCAGCTGACATTGGCTGGGGCAGCTGTGGGGATGTAAGTGATGTATTATGCTTCATGTCTGTGACATATTGTACATCCCTAGCTTCCCCTCTATCGTTACTGTTGCCCTGCCACCTTTGTATGTGTATGGCGATGTATTGTGGGACTGTTAGTGCCCCTATGCTGTGCATGCTTTTGAGATGGGTGTCCATGCAGGGCTAGGAGGGCTGTCCATGCATTGGTATAGCATGTAGGGCTTGGCATTGGGGTTAGTCAAATGTGTAGGTGTAGTGTGTGGGATGGAGTGGAGTGATGAGGGTGAGGGGGTGAGATGGCATGCAGATATAGGGGTGATAAATAGTAAATCTTGACTCACCAGTGTCCAGTCCTCCGGCTACTCCAGTGAGTCTCTCAGGGTGCAGTATTGCCAAGATTTGCTCCTCCCATGCTGTGAGCTGTGGAGGAGGAGGTGGGGGTCCACCGCCCGTCCTTTGGCGAGTTGGTGCCTTGCTGCCACGGAACGTACCTTCCCCCTTAGGTCGTTCCACCTCTTCCTGAAGTTGCCTCTTGTTCTTGGATGCTATCCCACAGCGTTCTCCCTGTCCATGATTCTCCGCCATAGCTCCATCTTCCTGGCAATGGATTTTTGCTGTACCTGTGCTCCAAACAGCTGTGGCTCTACCCTGACTATTTCCTCCACCATGACCCACAACTCCTCATCTGTAAAATGGGGGTGCCTTTGTGGGGACATGGGTGTTGTGTGGTGTGTGTAGGTGTTGGGTGATGTGGTTGGGTGTGTGAAGTGGGGTGCGTGAGGGATGTGAGGGATGTATTGGCTTATGTGGAGTGTGTGTCTAGTTGTCGCAGTGGTCCTGGTGTCAGTCTTGTGGCAATAATTTGTATTCAGAAAGGGTTTAGGTAATGTGGGTGTGTGTTTTATAGTGTTGTGGGCGGGTGGGTGTGGTGGATGAATTGGTGTCAGGTGTGTGTTTTTGGTATTGGCCAATGTTGTGTGGTTTAGTATTTGGGTGTCCATTCTGAGCGCGCCGGTGTGTACCGCCAATGGTTTACTGCCAATGAATGTCCGTGGTGGTGATTCGTGGGTCATGATGTGGTGGGCGTTGTTTTGTTGGCGTAATGGTATGGGTGTTAGTGCCGACACTTTAACACTGACATTTGGGCTGGTGGATTTGTGTATGTGGCAGTATTCTGTCTGATTGGTGTGTGTCATTATTTGGCGAATGCATGTTCGCCTCCGCAGCGGTATGTTGGCGGCCATCACAGCAGCAATCAGAGGGATTTACCGCCAATGTCATGATGAGGGCCTAAGGCTTAATGTTTCATAGACATATTTTTCTTCACTTTAAATTTTTCCCCATTTAAAAAATGACAGTATTTTTCAGCTATAAGTATGGCACAATGTCTATTGGCCACTGGGAGCAAGAGGCCTGTTGTTTGTAAATGTGACTATTTTAAGTGGAAGAAAATTATAAAGCAGAGAAAACTTAGGCCCATATTCATACTCTATTGCGCTGCATTTGCTTAATTCTTTTACGCAAAAGCAGCGCAAACTTACAAAATACAACTGTATTTTGGACGTTTGTGCCGCATTTGCGCCAAAAAGTGACGCAAATGTGACACAAAAAAAAGTATAAATATGGGCATTAGTGATTAGGTTAACTCTTCATTTTAATTTTCTCCTATTTCAAAACATCCAGAAACATAATTTTGTTCTAACCAATATTGAGTTGACAAGGACTCGAATTTAAGAGTTAAAAGCCTGAGTGCTTCAGTTATTCACCTTTGTGCCCCTCCATGGATCAAAAATTTGACTGGGAAACTGCTTGTTGTCCGGCCCTGACACAGCATTTCCTTAAATTTAAAAGGAAATGTGAGCTTGTGTTTACTTTACAACTGAACTCAAGGATGGAGCTAACCGGATGGTGTCTGCAAGTTATTGTTAGCTCGCATTGGACCAGTTAGAGACACCCGTCTTAGAACCATTCACATAAAGTTATCTTAAACATAACACACCATCACGCATACAACAACTCATCATCGCTATTTTCCCAGCCAATAAGGCTGTCTAAAACAATTTCATAGGCTGGGTATTTTGCAAATCATGATGCAACTCATTGAAAAGCAGCAAATTCCTTTGACACACCTTTCCATATGTATAACAAAAGACAAACATATTCAGCATGGTCAGGCTCATTTTACATTTAAATTAGCCAACGCCACCCAGATTAAGTAAGCATTGCAGTGCCATGCTCAGGGCAGGAGGAGCGATACAAATATTTACCATAACATAGCACAGCATAAATACAGAGCCAAGTCGCCAAAATTATGTCAATTCTGCAGAGAGAACAGAATATGTCGCCCACCCCTAGATGTGTGTAATGTTGTGGATGTAGATTTTTTGATTTGTGTAGTCTATTTATTCATGGTGTTAGAGGGCCATATTGCTATGGGCCAGATGTAGCAAGCAGTTTTGCCCATTCTGTGTCAATGGGAAAATGTGTTCGTACATATGGCCCTATGTTCTTTAATCCTCACTTGAGGATAAAAGATCACACGGAATGGTTTGAGTGCATACAGTTGTCTATGTGTTTGATGTCTGTGTCTAGGGTTATTGATGAGTAGGTTGAAGTGTTCAGCACAGGAATAGTAATGTCAGTAGCCCGGTGATCAACTTATGGTGACTGATATGGAGTTTATTTTGATGGCTTTATAGGGCCGAAGTTTGACATCTAGGGGCATAATCATTAGTTTTAGGGCAATGCAGTCCAGCATCCAAAGAAAGCGGTGCACAGCCATATTTATTAAACATGGCCTCCAGCTGCTCTGATCCTCTGCGCAGGAGCACAAACAGGCTTCCTAGCTCCACTCCCAATCTTCGCAGAGGTGTCAATATGCCTTTGTAGTACAAAATCCTATGTCTCAACACATTGTATGTGTGATGTATAGTGCAACACACAATCAATGTGTAGAATGGATGAAAAAATTAAATGAAAACATTTCTACTTGTTAGTATCTGCTGCATGGGTGAGTTATGTTTAAACTCAAAGCTTAATCTGGCTATCTTAGTAGATGGAACACTGCATCAAAAAGTATGGGTATGTACACTGATCTGCGAAAGTAACACTCAAGTAACGTCCCCTTGATGCAAACTGGTGGAAAACAGTATTTCTGCTGAGAAAAGGGCACATTCCCAGGGTAAAATACCTTTAGCACTGGAAAGTAAATACCTTTGCAACAGTGTGCACCGCTGTGCATCTCTTTATGCGGGCATAAACCCTTAGTAAACCTGGTCCCACTTGTGTGGCCCGCTGAGTCAGGGGTGGTATTCACAAATCCTGTGACTCCCAGCACTTCTAGCCTCTTCCTTATATCTTTGTGTGCCAAGAATGTGGACCTTTAACTATTCATGTTAGAAAACAGTGTCACTCCGAGTTAATCAAACTATGTGACAAGCACCCTATCCTTGTTCTAATACCAAGTATCCTCATTTCCTTCAGATAACATGTTCTGTTTCAGTATGCCACTTATGCATCTTCCAGTTGTAGAGGCGGCACGCTGTGCATCCCTCTGCCACCCCACTCATTATCCATTCCTAAACACAATATACTCTGTACTCATGCACTTCTCTTTGCACCCTCCAATCCTTTAAATCGCAGGCGCTGCATCGACGTGCTCATTTCTGAGGGATCCCAGCTGAAAGGTTGTTACAGTATCAATCCCAGCCAGTCTTATGTGAGGCACAGGTGTTTTCATATATTTTTTCAAAGGTTTCAAAATCTTTTTCTTTCATTTCTCCTGAAGTTCAAAACTTTTTCCACAATTTTCACAACAGTGTTAACTTTCTATAATCTAGAACAATATATGATGTGCTGTTGCTTCTCTCCTGTTTTAAAGGGTGGATTCAGCATCATGGAAGAGATGTGTGTGAACTACGTCCATTATTATCCCCAGACCAGGCTGGAGCTTTGTAAGAGCGCTGTGGACCTCGGCTACTTGCAGAAATATTTTCATCTTGTGAATCGGTGAGTCAATGGGCTTTGCTTGCTCTGTGTGGAAACCTATCATAGATAGATCTCAACTCGGAGGTATAATGTGGAAACTGTCATGAACTATGCATCCACAGTCACTTGACTCCGCTATGACGTCACAGCATCAGTTCAAAATAGCTTACATTGAGGACAAACCAATAGTACTTTCTGCTTGCCAGTTGCTTAAGGGTTCAGCTTCTTAGGTAAAACTTGACCCCCGAGTTGGACACCACCATTCCTATTTTGACTCACCAAAAGAATTTAAAAAACTGACAAGTTGCCTCACAAAGTCGGTGGCTACTTCAGATTGCTACATAGCACCCTAATGGCCAGATTTACAAGGCCCTATCGCCACTGGAGCATCACGTTTTGTGACGCTCCAGTAGCATAATGCCCAACGCCATATTTACAAGGTGGCATTAAGACACTTTTTGTGGCTTAACGGAACCGGGATAAATGCTGCCCCTTCACACGCAGACCTTACGTGGAAGGGGCGTGCAATGGAGCAACACCCATAGCATTTTGACGCTCCCTCAGATTTACAGGAAATCATAAACTTAAGGCAGCGCCAAAATCTAACGCCACCCCAGGGGTTGCTTTAGAGTGGCTTATCAAGGAGAAATGCTTTCATTTCTCTTCGTTTTTTGTTTTTTTCTATGTGTGCTGCATTTTGCAGCACACATAGAAAGAGCAAATCGGCGTTTAAGATTGTTTTTGTGCAGTAAAGTGCCCCTTCCTGCATGAAAAAAATCTCCCCCTCAGCTCAGCCATGCTTGCACCATGGCGCAAGGATGGCTGTATTGGCGCTGGGCAGCAAATTTAGCTCCGGCGCAAGGTAAAACACAGGGGTGCTCCGTATTCTATTAAGTATGGCACATCCCTGTGTTTTGAAAATGATGGAGCGCAGCGCTGCCAAATGTGGCACAGTTCCCCACTCCATCATTTTCTAGTAAATCTGGGCCTAAGCATCATTAAAATGTAGATAGGTAAGAAGGAACAGCACCTCCGTAGGCGAGGTAAAGCCACCCTGCACTGGTAGGACCAGGTTTCAAGAAATGACCTGACAGCTAATTTATGCTCTGTATGGACTACCAAACATCCTAGCGCCGGTATACAGACTTTAGGCTGAGTTGTTCCTGCAGACGGACATTTCACCACCTGTACTGCAGCACCTAGTTAAATAGCGCTACAATTGCAGGTGGGAAAATGCCTGGCAGAAGGTTGGGAAGAGCAGGAGGAGTGCAAAGGAATCAGACGAGAATATGTACTTCGATGGTACATGAGCTGCTAAAATGTTTTTAAATATATAAGATTTTTTCTTAGGAAGAATAAGGTGCACATTTAAAACCCATATGGCCCATGTTAACTCTGTTTGAGAAAGTGTTGAAGGCACAAAAAGGAAAATACATTTTTTGGCTAAAAGAAAGCAACAAATCCCTATCCTTAAAATGTAGGCAAGGCTGTGTCTCAAGAAAACACATTGATTACCACAACAGAGTATGCTATTATGGTCCACAGAAACAGTCATTTGTTCAAAGTCCAATTGCTGGAATATCTTCTCAGGATCACTGAGAATATGCATGTAGTACAGAAACCTTAGTTCACAAAACATCTAGGTGCCACTGTGCTCTATCAGTTCAGATATCAGCACAATTTCCCACTGTTAAAATGGTGTTAAGTTAATTTTGCAGTTAATTAAAACCATTACATAAGATTACAAAAATGCAAAAATCGTATCCAAAAGAATTGTTCATATAAGCAGTAAGCAAAGAACTAGAATATTAAAAGAGATTTATATTTCTTTCAAAACAGGGAATATTGAACTTTATGCCAGAGGGTCATGCAGTTAATGGTGGAAGTGAGTTGAGTTGTGCAAAAAATGCAGTGTAAGTCACTAAGGGCCATATGTACCAAAGCATTTTCCCATTGACACAGAATGAGTAAAACCCTTTGATACATCTGGCCCTAAGTGCTAGAAAGTAAGGGGATCACGCTGCATCCTGGCAGCTATTTTTGGACCATATCTGGGAACCAGTCAACAAAGGGAAACTGAATTTGTCCTGTTGTCACTTTTCCTACACCTTGACATTTTCAGCAGTGTCTGCACGTCCTTTGCAATCTGTTTGGAGCAGCAATGCACAGAGGGCGAAGTGGCTTCCTGATTTTAGATTTCAGATGGGCCCAAGACAAAGGCATGATTTGAAGGGTCATCAGCCCTCCTTTTGTGCATGTATCATCCTAGCTGAGAGCCATCTGGAGCCTAACACCTAGACGCCAATGCAAGAGAAGGAAAACAAAGGCACACAGCTTGTTACCACTTCACAGGTACTTAAGAGAAACTATTGAAGGCAAGTTTTTAACTTCAACTCTCTATTGAAGAGGTGTACTTGTACTTTAAGGATGCGAGCTTTATCTCTCTGTATGATTGATTACACGAATATTGATTTAAACAGCACCTATTTTTTTTATTTTAATTCATTTATAGCCCTATTCATTTTCATTCTAGTGTGGGGTGTCAGAGTACTTTACATGACACACAGAGGCACAATAAATCATGCAAGTGACTTTATTACTTCCCAAAGGAACTCTTTTTTGCAGTCCTAGAATAACAACAGAGTGAAAAAAACAAGGATCTAAACCCATGACTTACGGTATGCATTCACCTCCTTGTTGCGAATAAATATATCACTGTGCTATACTAAAAGGCTTGAAACTTATGAACTGGAAGTAACAAAATGATCTCAGCATTAAAAGCTGTAGCACACTTACCTTTCTAAATAAAATACCAATTTGTGATCTGCATCTTGCACATGTGCATGCACATTAACCCTCTATGTCACTTTATGAGTCAAAACTGTGACCACTGGACCTATGTTACTGAAATATTATCCCTTTAAAATTGCTGGGCACACAACGATCTTTACAGCATGTGTCTTAACCCTGTAAGATTTTTTAAAATGCAGCCTCATTGTGACCAATTAAGTGATCTAGAACACATTTACTGTCACATATGTCCTTGTTACCAAGTTATTTGCAGCAAGTTATTAAGTCGACTGTTCGTCTCTATTTTTCATGCTCTGCCCCTTGTGACTCCACCCCCTTGCCTCTGCCAAACTTTGACCCCAAATTTATGAGTTTCTGGAAAACATTTTTTTCCAAAACCAGTACTAGGGTAACTTTTAATCAACCAGCGATATATAGGAAGTCAAAATGCAAAATTCAGAGTTGAAATGCTGCATAAACTAAGATGGTTTGTCACACTAGCACATCAAATGCCACTACTTTTATAAATAATATTTCAATTACAAGAGTAGAGATAGAGGGCAAATTACATTGAAAGAGATGCATCAGAATTCATAGAATATATACGTATAGGCATGCAACGGATAGTAAAGATTAAAAGAATCCAATTATTATTAAGGGACAGGACTTTAATGTGCAAACTCGATTTAATAGGAGAAAAAGATTCAAAGTAGACTGAACATTTAAAGTGACAAAGTGATAACATGCTAGTTGGACACCACAAAACCTATAAAATGGCAATATTGTAATGACAACTCATCATTCGAAAGTGACATTATCAGGGGGCAGGCCACACGATCCATTGCAGGAGTCCATAATTCTATAACAAGTTCGGACAAAATAGCTATTTCTGATTTACTTTGTTTAATAGAGGTTCAGCAAAAATGCATACATTTTATGAAAAAAAGACCCATTTATGGATGGTATCCTTTTAAACAGAAAACAATTGAGTGTGGGCAAGTCCGAATGTTAAATTGGTTGAAAACTAACTGCAACCACTTCATGTGCTCTGTAGTTAAAAGGGACACATGAATGTAATGGGAGCGAGTGTTTCAGTTTTGTATTTGCAAAGCCTGCATTAGAGCGTGATCGGCTGCTGAGCCCTCCTGAGAAGAAAGTCCAACATGTAAAGTAGCCAAAGCTTAGTTGCATTAATATTACTCTGTAATGAACTGCATTGGTGTCAGCCAAATATTTTTGCAGACAAAATTGTTTGTAGCTATTCGTAACTGCCCATGCCTGGCTTCTTTGTTGAAACCTCGACATCTCTTCAAGACAAGAACATTGTTCAGTGGATTCATTTATTGCAAACTAAATGTAGGAAAGACCAAAGACCATGGGCATTTAAGGCGGTTGTATGATGGAATATCTATGTAACTACCACGCATGCCTTTACAACGCAGTCATTACAATGCATATGTCATTACCATGCATGCATTTACAACAAAAGTTTTTACCAAGCATATTCCTTTACCACGCATGCCTTTACCTCAAAAATTTCTTTGTAAAGGCATGAGTGGTAAAGGCATATGCATGGTGAAAAATAATGTGATAAGTATATAATATATATTACTACCTAGTGCCAGTCGCCACTAGGTAGTTATTGGTAGGATCACATTTCTATACAAAAAGTGTGTTTTTTACTTGCCTTTATATTTGGCATCGCCTGACAAATCTTCACGAAACTTTCCAAAAACATTTGCTAGTTCCGTCAGCACCTGCCTGGAAAGTTTCAGGGTGATCAGTCCGTGGGACCACGAAAAAAGGGGGGTCCCAAAACACGTTTTCCCCATTAATATTTCCATAGGGATTTTGAACAGTGATAGCGCAAAAACTGCTGGACGGAATTACACCAAATTTGGCAGGAAGGTAGGTCCTGGTCTAGAAAGAGTGCTTTTTTTGTTTCAGTGTAATTCTGTTCAGTAGTTTTTCCTAACTATAACGTCCCTGTAACCTTTGTTTTTTATTAGTGTATATATATATATATATATATATATATATATATATATATATATATTTGCATATATGTATAAATTTGCATGTATGTATATATATTTATATATATGTTTGCATATATATTTAAATATATATATATATATACATATATATATATATATATATATATACACCTTGCCACCCAAAAACCATACACACCCTAAAACCTAAAAATGCCCTTACCACCCTAAAGCCCATACCCACCCTTAACCCCCTTACCACCCAAAAACCCATACCCACCGTCAGCCCTGAACACCACTTAGCATCCAAAAACCCATTACCTCCCTAAAGCCTAAAAATGTCTCTACTATCCAAAAGCCTATACCCACCCAAAAATCTAAAAATGCCCTTACCACCCAAAAACCCATACTCACACTAAATGCTAAAAGCCCCTTACTACATAAATTCTATACCCACCCTTAACCCTAAAAAACCCTTACCCCCAACAACCCGTAACCACACTAAAACCTAAAAAGACCCTCACCACTCAAAAACACATACCCACCTTAAAACCTAGACATGCCCTCGTCACTCTAAAACCCATGCCCACCCTAAACCTTAAAAATGCCCTTACCACCCATAACCACCCAAAAACCTAAAATGCCCTTACCACCCAAAAGCCCATACACACCCTAAAAACTAAAAACACCCTTACCACCCAAAAACCCTCGCCCACCTCAAACCCTAAACACCCCTTACCACCCAGAAACCCAAAACCCATACACACCTTAAACCCTAAAAAAAAACAACTCCTAAAAATAATATATGTGTGTGTGTGTGTATATATATATATATATATATAATTTTTTTTTCTATACCTAGTGGTGGTCACCACTAGGTAGTTATAGTTTCTATAGAAAAAGCTGCTTTTTAATTGCCTATATCTTTGCCACTGCTTGATGAATGTTCACAAAACTTTCCCAAAAAATTAATCAGTTACGTGAGCTGCTGTCTGGAAAGTTTCAGGTTGGTCCTTCAAGCTGCGGCTGAGACAAAGCCGAGTCCCAGACGAAAATGTTAAAAAATAGAAAAGGGGCCATGGTACAGACACCCTGACCCTTTAGCTCTGGTGGTGGGGGTCCCTAAGGGACCCCCCCTCCCCCAGCACTAAAAAGTATTTTTTTTTTAATTTATGGTGGGAGTCGCAGCGGATCCATGGATCCGCTGAAAATTGAAAAAAAGGAAACACAGAGCGGACTCACGCTCTTCATCTATTTTTTTAAGCCCCTGGGAGAAACAAGTCCTGTGAGCATTGTTTATTTGTAATGACCGCCATCTCCCCAGGACGATGCTGAAAACATTTACGTGGGGCATGAAGTCCACCCTCGCCCTGGGGCCCATCACCTCTCAAGGGCTAAATGTTTTATTTGTGTGGGGGAGGCTTATCGGCGACTGTCACCTCCCTGGGGCTTTAATTACCATTAATGTGGGGGAGCCACCCGGCCCCCTTGCAACCTCGGGGACCGCCTCCTCCGGGGTTTCAAACAGTTAAAACGCAGGGGGCACCTGGCCCCACCCCCAGCCCCAGGGACCACTACCCCCCCTTGGCTGTAATGAAAATAATGATAGGGGGTCTGTTTGGGACCCCCATAGCACTGGGGACCACCACCTCCCTGGGGCATTGTTCATAGGAGGGTCGCCGCATGGCTCCGCTCTAGGAACCCCTGATGGCCATGGGGACAGCTCCCACCAAGCAAATGCGAACATAAACAGGTCCCACTGTCAGAAAGCGGAGTTTTCATCGATCTTCCTTGTACACAGATATGCGTGCAGGGAAGACAGATTAAAACACTGCTCCATTGAGCAGGGAGCTGCTATTAAAAGCAGCTCTTTGCTTGTTGGAGCATAGCCGGCTCCCGCAGGAGGTGGGAGCCGCCTGGGACTGCGAGGGAGGCATTGAGGGTCAAAGGGGTGTGTCCAAAGTAGGGTTGGGTGGTTGGGGGGCTGGCCGCAGGGACTGGCTTGCTAATTACCCCACAAATGACGGACCTCATGACATCTTTGATGACATCATTGGTAATATCAATGTAATATTTGCAGAAACATTTTTGACAAACAAAATGTACATGGTGGGGGTGCAAGATATACTTACCTTAGGGCACAAGCTATAGTTGTTTGAGATAACTAACTGTAACAGGTGAATTTCTATAGATTTGTATGTCTAAAATGTGAGCCTAACTATAGCGTCCCTGTAATGTTTTTTTCAGTGAAAATATATATGTAGATATATTGATATATATATATATAAAAACACTTAAAACATGTAACACCTGCTAACCTTTACTACACATACCTTTACGAGTCAAGCCTTTACAAAATTACAAAAGTAACACTTACCTTTAAGACCATTACCACGCATACGCCTTTACCATTCATAGCTGTAGAACAAAATTTGTTATAAAGGCATGCGTGGTAAAGGTATATTTGTGGTAAAGGTATGCATGGTAATGGCTTTGTGGTAACGGCCATGTGTGATAATGACCACATTGTAATGGCTGTTTCCTGGCTTTTAGAAAAGAGTCAAGGTAGATGCACCAAGAGTTTTTGGATGAGGGGACCCCCCAAAGTTCACTTCCTCCCAGATGTAGAACATAAGGGAATCTTTTTGTGCATTTTATGTCTTAACAGTATTTCAAGAACGCAGATTTCAGAGCTAAGTGTATTCTGCAGCACACATAGAAAGAGGAAACTACAAAGAGAAATAAAGATATTTCTCCTTGTTGCGCCTGCACAGGGTAGGGGTAGGATTTTTATGCATTCCCAGGTTTACAGAGCCTTGTAAATATGTGAATGCGACAAAACCCATAGGATTTGCGTGGGAAAACCCACTACAAAGCCCATGGAATCTCTCCCCCCGAGGCAGTGTAAGCGAACACAGCGACTTGCTTTGCGTGGCCTTACACCATATCTAGGAGACCATGAAAAGCCACGGAAAGTGGTTTTGCGTGGCCTTGTAGATATGGGTGTGCACTCCATGCCACCAGAGCATCAAAAAAGTGATGCATCACTGGTGCATGGGGCTTGTAAATATGCTCCATCGATTTCCAACTATTTATATTTCTATATTCTTTCAACTGGCCGCTTATCTAGGTGGCAGCTGCATGGTTTATGTATCTTCCTGCCAATGACAACTACTTTAGTTTTATTAGGATCAACAATTTTTTTTATTAAGATTGACAATCGTGAAGTTTGAACGGCAGAAAGAGGACAACACATTTCATATTTTCTGTAAACCAACACCAGTGTAATTTAATAAGCCTACATCGTCAGCGTGTTGAAGAGAAATAATGTGTCGAGTACCAATTTGGGATGGTGGAGCTCTAAAGCACCATGTTGAAGGCTCAGATCTGCAGTGTATAAACTGTACAGAAGCGGTACCAGCATACATCCTTGTTTCAGGCTTCTGTATGTATAAATATTGAAAGAAACTGACTGATTTGTACCGACTTTAACCCAAGTGTCTGAATAAAGCAGCTGACTAGCACAAAGAAAATTCAAGAATATGAGCAAATGATCCGGTTTTCTCAAATGCTGTACTAAAATTGATGCAACAGATGTATACTATGGCTTTCATATTTATGGGCTTCTCAGTCAGCATGGATACAGAGACCAATTTATCACCAGTGGTCGTTGCTGCTAGAAAACTGGATTGAATAAATAGTATTAAATTGTATTAAATTTAAGTTTCTGGCCCAACTCTCCGGATCTTTCAACAGAAAATTTGAAAAATTTGACTGCACATCAAGCAACTCTGTGGACCTGTAGGTACTTGGGTCTGAAGTATATAGCCCTTTTTAAATACCGTCTGAAATACTGAGCCAAGCCAAGAGTCCGGTATAGACATTGAAGGCAGGTATTGTGAAAATAAGCATGAGAGCATTGCAGCCCAGGACTCAATGTCATATTTTTATAGGATGGCTGGCTGGCCTTTGTGCCAGGAACACTATCAGTCTGCTTTTCTCAATAGTGCATTTTAGATATAATCATGAAATGGGGGTGAAAGACTCCTAAATCTCCCTACTTGAAGCCATGCACATTGACGTCACAGCAAGGGTCCATTACAGACTAAACGGTGAATGTACAGGACCTAGTAAGTCTGAAAGAGAAGTGTGGAAAGGTTGGGTCCCTGTGTCATTTCTATTCACACTGTACTGCTTGAAAAGTACCTGGTGAGTGCTGGGAAAGATGTACCCCATCTAGGCAATCTCCCAATTCCCAGCCTACTATATGCAGGTGATGCAGTCCTGCTGGCCAGGATTGCCAGTGGTCTCCAAAGCATTCTAGAAGGTTTACTGCTTTTTTTTAGGAACTAGGATTCAACCACAAAACCAAGTCATACACAATGAAATGTGTACCAAAAATTCAAGAATGAGTCCTCATTACCTTGGCAAGACTTATGATGGATGGGTGCTCACCTTCACTAATTTGGGTGTTCCACTCCATTCATCACTTGGGTCGAATCATTCACACACCATAGGGCATCAGTAGTTCTGTAGACTGTTTGAGCCCCTGTCTTCCAACGTGAGGGAGCAGCCTATAAAAGAAATGCTGACCATTTCGAATCGTAAATGTTTACCTGGGGATCTCATATGGAGTAGGGCTCTGGTTGCACTCGGCGATTGAGCTCCTGCAGAGAGTAGAAAGCAGTTCTTTGAAAAGGTTGCTCTCTGTGCATCGCGGGTGCTCTGCCTTTGTGTGCCATTGTGAGTTGGGGCTCCTATATCTTAGGGGTCTAATTAAAATCCAACCACTTTTATTGTGGAATTCCATATGGGTTAAACAGGAGACAAACGTTTCACGGGCCATGCTAAGTGAATGTGTGTCCCCCCTGGTTGGGTCATATAGAAAAAACTTTTGCTATCCTGGGAGTTCTGCAGCCCTATTGAGACTCGGAATCTAAGGGTCCGCAAACAAAAGAGAAGGATAACCAGTGTGTTTCAATCATTGGGAAAAAGTTGGACTGCTGGTGGAATTGTGCAAAATCACTGTACTCTTCCACATTGATTTTCTGGCATCTAAGGGGTCAGAAGCTTATCTTCTTGTTGTAAAGAATCCTCAGCATAGGATTTATTTGACACATTTCAGACTGAACACTGTACACAATTGTGTTTTGTTTCTTGATAGTAAATACCCTCCTAGGAACCATGTCCTATGTCCCAGTGATAACACTTCTGAACAATGCATCTGCTGCCAATTGTGGCGCAGCACCGCGCTGTGCCACTTTTCCCTAAATCTGGCCCTTTGTCTTCCTGGCTCTTTTTCACCTCCCAGATGGGTCTCTTGCAGCCTTTCCAAAGTGTTTTAACATTCCGTGGCTCTGTGGCATCATCTGAACATTTCTGTAGTAGCCTGGTCTCATAAGTTAATATGGGATTGTGTTCCTACAGAGTTTTGGTATGCCTAAAGTTTGCTTATTTGATGTTAATACGCTTCTCTCTAGAACCCGCCTCTGCACAAGTTCATTAACCACTGGTTCTGTAGGTTGGCAAATCTTTTATCCTATCTTCGAATAACTGACTGTGACAAAGTGCCTCTTCCATACATCATAGTGGTTTATATCTTTTAAATACCAGCTTATTCACTTCAGAGTTTCCTGACATTTGAAGCGTTTCCTTAGTGCAATTTGCATTGATGCTATGTTATGTTATGCAGATTTGTAGAGTGCACTATCATCCGGGAGGGTATCCTGGCTCTGAGCAGGTTTGAGTCTAGGCACACCTATAACCTAGTGGGACGACTCAAAAAGCCAGGTCTTCAGCTTCTTGCGGGATTCAAGAAGTGAGGAGTAGGCTTTTAGATGTAGAATAGCTTCAGCGGCAATGTAGTAGAAGCCTCGACTGCCAGATCTGCTTTTCCATAGGTGTGGGATTTCAGCAAGTAGGAGTCTGGATGAGCTGAGGTGTCTGATGGTTTCTAAAAGCAGATCCCACTGTTGAAGTGTGCTGGGCCAGTGTTATGTAGTGCCTTGAAGGTGAGGGTGAGAAGTTTGAATTGTGCTCATTTGCGAATGGAGAGCCAGTAGAGCTCCTTCAGATGTGGTGCAATGTGAGTGCAGCATGGGAGATATGGCCCCTGATAGGGTGGACTTCAGGGTGCTGGCGGTCTCTTCTGGGGAGTCATGATGGGTCAAGTGGTTAGCATTGGTTCTTTGGATAAAATCTGGAGGTGCTTGGTGAGGCCTGTCGGGCTTGGTTTTTGGGCTGAAGTTGTAAATGGCAGTGATTTTGTTGTCAAGGAGGTGAGAGAGATTGCTGCAGAGGTCCTGTAAAGGGTTGATCTAGTTGGACAGAGCGGGAGAGGAGGTGAAATCTTTCATGACGGCAAAGATTTCACTACTGCTGTTGTTGCTGGCATTAATAAGATCTGCAGAGTGGTGAGTTTAGTGGTCCGAATCACTTGGTTATAGTGTCTTAGGGTGGATTTGAATGTGCACATTTCTGCATTGTCCTGACTTATTCTCCATTTGTGCTTTGCAGTGGCGTTTCACCAGTCCAGTCTAAGTTCTTCCATGTACCTACTAGCATGGGCTCTGTATCTTGTTGTATTTCAATGTTTGAGATGGGTCAGGGAGTGGGTGCAGGCGGTGATCCAATTGTTGAAATTCTTGATGGTTTTTGGGAGGCTTTTGCTGTGTTCGGGTTGGTGGTTTTTGAGAGCTTTGTTCCAGTCCTTGACAATAATGCTGTTCTAGTTTTGGCTGGCTGGTTTGGTGGTGGTGCGTGTGCGTTGGACTTGGACAGGCATGCTGAACTTGACATCGGTGTTGTCTGTTCAGGGGACTGGTGTGAGCTAATCGACTCGGATGTTGCTGAAGTTGGTAAAAATGTGGCCCAGGTTTCTAAGGTCTTCAATGAGTGTTCTTGAGTTGAGGTCAGAGTGGGCTTTCAGGTGGAAGTTCAGGTCTCCAAGTAGGATATGATTGCAAGCCTCGAGGGAGAGTGGTGTGACAAAGTCTGTGATAATGTCGGTGAAGCTGATGTGCTGTCCTAGTAGCCTGATGTTCAGACTGCCACTTAAGGTTAAGTTGACTGTGACATAGATCCTGAACAACAGGTGTTCCATGTTGGAGGATAACGTGCCCATGGAAGTGGTGCAGCTGATGGTGATCTTGTGGATGGTTTTTACTCCATCCCTGGGCTTATGAAGTCTGTCTTGCCTGGCAATCTTGTAGCTATGGGGTGGCTGTGGAGATGTCAGATTCCAATGTAGTGTTCAGCTATGTTTCTGTCAGGAAAAACAGGTTGGGCATTTTCATGCAGCAGGTTCCATATCTCTGCTGCATGTTTGGTGATTCAGTGGGTGTTGAGGAGCATGCATTCGAGTTTGGAATGTTGTGTGAGTGGTTGCAGGACTGTGTGAGTGTGAGAGAATCGGGTGTTGGGTGCTGGTGCTGTTGGTGCGATGAGTTTTGGGTATGAGTAAGAACAATAAAACTTCAGGATGCACAGGAGAATGCTCCCTCAATGTTGTGTGTTGTGGCGAGTCAGGACCATGTGGAGCAACGGCCTGGTTTGAGGTGTGTAGATGTTTGCAACATGGTATTAGTGGGAGAATAGAGGACGAGGTCCAAATACAGACCTTCTTGTCCTTGGTGCTTTCAATGCACCCACGGAACATCCGCTGTGTGTCCATGCCCTGGCAGCCATTAATTAGGTCCGGGACGGGAAATGAGTGATGTAACTTCCTGTGCAGATGGATGATGGGAAATCCAGTGATGTCACTTCATGTGCAGGTGGAAAATCGTGATGCCTCCTGTTTCAGGGAGATGGACACTTTTGCATCCTTCATTATATTAAAATGTGTAATGTAGAATAACAGAGACAGAAAGGTGTAATCCAGTATTGCCGACCTACTGACTGAATTATGTGTAACAAGACATTGGTTGGTCGTGTTGAGACAGACCGTTTTGTGCACAGAGACCTAACCTATCTAGAAAGGACAGAAATTATGCTCCTAATGGATCCTTTCTCTGGAGTTATTATCTTGATAGTAATATTTATCTTGCATTATGTTGAAGGTGACTTTGTAGCTAAAATTGCTAGTGATTTTCTATGACGTGTTGCTGTGAGTTTTAATTTAGCAAAAATGGCCTTAGTGTCCTTCCTGGTTTGTTTCTTTCCCTTTGAGGCTTAATTGATGTGACAATAATTAGTAGTAGATTCCTAACCTGCATTCCGAAGTCCCAATGTTCAATTAATATCACTAACAACAAGAAGTTAGCAATACTGATTCTATTTATTTTATATTCTTTGGAGGTTGTAATATAGGTAGCCAAATAACCTGATGCATGACCATTTATCTTCATTTTCTGCTTTGGAGTATAGAATTCAATGTAATCTGCCACTGAGGCTGACACTCACTACAAGTTTTCTGTATACAACTACATTATATTAACACCAAAATGTGATCACCTCTGAGTCGTGCATGATTTTGTAAGCCAAATCAAGTTCCGGGAAAGGAAGGAAACTTCTGGATTTCTCAGCTTGTTCTGTATGAAGGTAGGCTGAAATGAAATAGTTTGTTAGAAAATGGGTGTCGAATTGACAGAGGTATGCACCCTGTCCAAGTAGGGACCACAATCCTAGTCAGGGTAACTCAGACACCCTCTCTAAATTAACCTGTGCTTACCCGCAAGTAGCTTGACATAGAGTTGTCAGGCTTAACCTAAGAGGCAATGTGTAAAGTATTTGTGCAACACACTTAAAACACAGTAACTCAATGAAAACACCACACACAGGTTTAGAAAACTAGAGAATATTTATCTGAGCCAAGCAAGACCAAAATGACAAAAGTCCAATAAATAGAAGTTGAGATATGATTTTTTTAAAAAAGATTAATGCCCTCATTACAACCTTGGCGGGCGGCTAAGGCCGCCCCCCAAGGTTGATCCGCCGGGTGGCCGCCAATGCAGCCACACTCCCGCGGGGTATATTATGAGATCCCCGCTGGCCCAGCGGGGATCTCGGACGCAACACGGGAGCCGGCTCCAAATGGAGCCGGCGGTGTTGCAGCTGTGCGATGGGTGCAGTTGCACCCGTCGCGCTTTTCACAGTCTGCATAGCAGACAGTGAAAAGCTCCATGGGGCCGTGGCAGGGGGCCCACGACTCCCCTTTCCGCCAGCCTTTTCATGGCGGTTCAAACCGCCATGAAAAGGCTGGCAGGAGGGGGGCTCGTAATCCCCTGGGCAGCGCTGCAATCAGCGCTGCCCTGGAGGATTAAATCCGCTGGGACAAAAGTGGTGGGAAACCGCCGGTCCCGGTGGAGTGACCGCGGCGCTTCCGCCGCAGTCGTTATCCCCCTGAAAGCACCGCCAGCCTGTTGGCGGTGCTTCCTCCAAAACAGCCCTGGCGGTCAAAGACCGCCAGGGTTATAATGACCCCCATAATGTGAAAACAGTGCTTGGAAGTCACTAGCGGTCAAAACTGTACTTGAGGTCAGAGGGACCTGTGCAAATCTAAGATCCAGGCTGACCACGATGGACGGTAGATTGACTACAGAACCCATGCAGGGCCTGCTGAAACAGTACCTTTGATGGAGCAAAGCGTCGGTGAGGGCACGATGCTTCAATATTTCTAGCACACTCGGGCACTGCATCTTCATTGGGCTTCATGGAACTGAATGCAATGCACCGTTGTTCGGCCATGCAGAGCATTGTCGTTGGGCGGCGTAGTCTGTAAATCTGTTGCTATTAGGCAGCCGCTGCGTTACTGTTGTAGGCGATGTGCTGATTTTTCTCCTGCACTCGGGGGGGATGTGCAGATTTTTCTCGCACACTTGGAGCGGTGTGTCGATTTTAGCAGATTTGAGCTGCAGAAGTCACTTCTGAGGCACAGGACTGAGAGGGGCACCTCAAGCAAGGGTAGGGCTCCCAGATGGCAGAGTTCAGCAAGCGGTTTTTGATGTTCCTGAGACTGCAGAAGAACAGAGGGCAAGCCAGCAAGCCCTGGAGACACACTGGTTCAACAGGATGGGTCCAGTCCTTGTCCTCAGCAGGGCAGAGACCAGGAGGCAGCAGGGCAGCTAAGCAATGCAGAACACACAGAGTGGCAATCTTTACAGCTCAGCAGTCTTTACTCCAGCAGAGTTCTTCCCAAGTACAGTAGTGATCTGATTTCAGGGAGTCCGAGGCTTAGTACTTATACCCAAAAGTCCCTTTGATGTGGGGGATGACTTGAAAGGATCTCTCTGAAGTGCACAAGTCCCCCTTTCAGCCAAAACCCCTGGGCCCCACGCTGTGACATTCAGAGACCTCAGTGATATCCTGGGTGCCCTATAACATAGACTACAGTTGTATTTTGGACTGACGATGAGAGCGGTCCTTGGTTGTACGGGGCCGCCGCAATTTTGAACCAACTTGCTGAGAGGAGACCCAGCTGCCGAGACTCCCACCAGTCTTAACTTGCTGGGGCCCGACAAGTCTCCCAGCAGCTGTTCAATGAAACTTGACCGGGAGGCTGCACGGAGCAGTTCGGAAGTGGTGCTCCTGCTCTGTGCGGCCTGTGATGGCAATGCTGGCCCGAGGAGCCCCTGAGGATTTCGCCTGACTCTGGACTGGGCCACGTGGCAGCAGAGGAGAAAGGTGGACGGGGTCCACACCACATGAAAGCCCCCCTCCTTGCTGCATGGACAGAAAGGGCTCATGTGTGCCCATGAGATGCACCCCTGTGAAGCCCCTGTGGTTAGATTGGAATAAAGCGGTGATCTGGTGAGCGACACCAAAAGATCATCCCTGTTTATCCCAGTGGTCCCTTCATAGCACCCGAGGCCCCAGGGGGAATAAGAGACTAGGAGGTGGTCCCCCTAAGGACATTTGGAGAGGAGAGGAGAGGCATTGGGCCTCATTGTGAAAGGTGACCTCGGCGGCAGAGTATCTCGGTGGGAGAAGGCAATCCTCCACCTAACCTCGGACCACAGGTCAGCATCTTGTTCATCCCCCCAACAATTCCAAGGACACGTTGATTTTAGAGGCCGTGGGCGTGACGGCACAGCTTGGCCATGACCAACGGAACTATCCACCGGCATGAAAACCATCCCTTGTGATGGGACATGCTGGACAGCGGAATGGCACTAGACAAGATAGGCGGTGAAGGAAGTTAGGCCTGGAAATGCCCAACATTCTTTTGAGGTCCTCTCAATGTCCACTGCGCCTATCTCCTTCTTGTGTGGCACAGAATATCAGGGAGAAAAATCAAGTCATGTCCTGGGCCCAGGTTTGGTGATACTGGGGTGGACCTCTTGACTGAAAGATTGTCCGGGGATACATGTGATGCAGAAAACTCAGCAGAGTAGATTCACCCCTCCCCATAAAGCAACAAGGAAGTAGGATTTTGATGAGTCTGTCGCTGGAACGGCTGTCACCCATGATTTGGAGACTATAATTCTGCCTGGAAGGTGGGATTATGAAGACCTAGCACTATCTGTGTTATGGTGTAGCCCACTCCTACCGGGTGGCCGGCCATGTTGGGTGACCAGAGAGCTTCTCAGATGGGCCTACTGGTACAAGCGCTTTGTAGTCTGCTATTCGTACTAGCGTTCAACCTTGCCTGGCTAAGGGGTCATTGTTAACCAGTGCCTTGGAGAAACATAAAGGTACTAAGATGTCACAAGAAAACTAAATACTGAACTATATGCAACTCCCACCCACCCTGGAAAAGGAGAAACATGACAAGGCTCAGGCCAGTGGTGTAGTGGAACAGTCAGGGGTGTCCCCTTCCATGGTCGACCTCTTGGCAGCGATTCAAAACTTATGCGAAGAACTCGCACACAAAATAGACTCCATCTCTACAGACGTTAACTTACTGCAGACCGACCTGCATAAGGTGACGGAACAGATGATCACTATGGAACAACAGATGGCCACCCTGCAGCAAGAGGCCCGAACTGTCAGAGACACTGTAATTCATCTGCAAAAACAAACAGTATGCCTGGATGACTGGCTGGAGGATTCTGAGAGGAGGTCCTGCAGGAACAATTTGTGGGGTTCCCAGACAGAGCAGAGTGACAGTCCACAGAGCTTTATTTGGAGGACTGGATTGCCACAAGCCTTCTTCCAAGGACCCTCTCTAAGTTCTTTATGATCGAAAGGGAACATAGAGTGCTTGCCCAAACACCAAAGCCAGGCCCCTCATCTCAAGCGATCATCACCCGTTTGTTCAATTTTCATGACAGAGATGCTATCCTGCAGATGGCTCGTGTACGCTGCTCCTCGATGTTTGAGGGTCATCCCATATCCATCTACCCTGACTATACTCAAAGCGTACAAGAACAGAGGAAAGATTTTTTGTCAGTTAAGAGGGAGCTACGCGATCCTAATATAAACTACAGCCTCATGTTTCCAGCAAAATTAAGGGTTCAACATAATGGGAAGGCTCTCTTCTTTTTCTGTGCAGGATGCTGATGATTGGCTGGACTCCAGAGGGGCCAGATCCACTCAAGTAGTGTCTCAGATGACTTCATCATGACCAGCCACACTCATTTAGTGCACCTTTAATGAAGAAGGAGACGGTGGAGGAATACTGGGGATGACAAACGGACAGAGAAAATAATGGTCTGCCCAGATGGCACACTACAGACAATGGATATGGTGCCAAACTTGGCAGAGATTACCTGGGATCTACCGGATGTCCAGGAAGTTGAGAACAATAATTCTGCTCAAACTTGAACTCTATCAGGCTCCACTGCCCAAGGGGTGTGGAGAGTTAGGGGAATGTACTACACTTTATGTTGGGGTTCTGTTGTGAAGGTGGGTGCTGCATGTAAATAACTAGGGCCCGCGCACAGAGCTGGCTAGTTTGGTATACCAATGGTGTGACTATGGACAGCTTTGGAAGAGTGAGTGGTACACTATTGAGTTATGTGGAGTATGACTGATTCTCAGACCAAAGTAATCCACAGGAATGTCAGAGGGCTGGCTCAATTTGAGACATGCAGACAGGCATTAGTTTACTTGAGATGATACAAGGTGGCCACTGTATTCCTCCAGGAAACGTGGGGGGACTGCATTCCAAGTTTGCGTGTGCACTGGAGAAGGCAACTTTATGCCACCTCTTACTCTAGCTATGCATGAGGGACACTTATCTGGGTAGCCTCCAGGGTACTGTTCCAACACAAAAATCATATAGTAGATCCGGACAGCCAATGTGTTCCACTGCGTGGGACCCTTGATGGGCGGGAGATCTGTTTTATTAATGTAGACGCTCCTAACACTGATAGCCCAGATTTTTTCCCCTGGATTAGGACTGTAGATGGTAATTGTGTTTTAACCCCGTTTTATCGCGGCATTCAGGGACATGGTGACCGATCTACACCTGTGTTATATCTGGCGCGAAAGGCACTATTAGAAATAGGGTTTCTGGTTGGCTAGGGTATGCACCGTAGCCAGGCCAAACTCACCACTCTAGTCAGTACGAGTGAGTTACACGCTAAAGATAACCTGTGCTCAGAGCTGGTAGCTTGGCACAGAGCAGTCAGGCTCAGAGGTCATGTGTAAAGCGTTTGCACGACGCACACACACACCACTGACACAATAAAATTCACCACAAACGAGACTCCACATAGGATTATAAAAAATATAGTACCTATTGTGCATAAAACATAGACCAGCATGACATGGATCATCAATACAGCACATACTATGCAAGTTCTGATATAATACTCATCATCCTGACTAGGCATAGCACACTGACATATATGAGAGCCTCAGAGCATTAATTGTACAGATTGTAAGATAAAGTCACTGGAATCATCACTTTAGTGTGAGTAACATAGCCAGCCTAGTATGGTGTTCACAACACTTGAAGAACCATACATCCAAAGATCCTCATAAACAAATGAGGTATCACAATTATGCACATCCTACCAGTATTGCGATCATCCCCGTTATGCTGATGTCATCTACATCCCAACATTGTAAATCCCAACCCAAAATGCAGGAAGCGTAGCAGTAACTTGTACAACTTTCAGAAAGCAGATATAGTTGCAGGTTCACTTGGCCTTATATAGGTGATAATACAGTAGAGGCAGATGCACCACGGTCCATGTAGGAGTCACTGTGCTCCTACTATAGAAGCCTCAATGGCTCAGCAGAAATGGGACCTCCGTCAAGGGTCCCCTCCCTGTCCTGTGAGCCGTACTGAAAAGGCCCCCCTCTCTCCACCAAGGAGATACCTCCAGAAGTGAGGGGAGGCTCCCTTGTGGTAATAATGGAGGACGCGGAACCCTCTCTGGGCTTCTGCTGTGCCGATTTCCAAAGGGGCTGCTGCCCGCAAGTACTCTACTCAGCAGCCCAGAGACAGACGACTCCGGCTGACTTCTTTATCCACACAGAGAGAAAAGCCACAACTTCCTGGGTCCACATGGTGTGGCTGCTGGCTTCCACTAGTTCCTGGAAGGTCAACTTTCACAAATAGTGGGTCCAGAGCCCTCCAGGGCATCCCAGACCGCTACCTTCATCTTTGCGAGGTGGCCCAGCCTGAAGAGCCTCCCGGCGTCTTCAGCCATAGGCTGTCTCCTCCTCTTGTTTTGGCCCCGGTCACAGCAGTGTAATGTCAAAGTAGATGCCTACTTGTGCCCCGGGGGCCACAGGCAGCGCTTGCCTCGGCTCTCCGGACCTGCATGCATTGATCACCCTACCCTGCGGATATATCACTCGGACTGCAGGGGCTAAGGTATAGTGCAAGGAAGGGAGGGAGCGCTGATCCAGGATCGGATCACGGTACTAGGCTTCCCTTCTTGAGCAGTGCGGATCCCAGACACGTCGCACCAGTTCTAATTGTGGTTACTCAGTGGATGGGGGTGGATCTTGTGATCCTTGTACCTCCTGACTGCCGTACTCCAGGGCCCATTTTAGTTGCAGGCTCATAAGGCATAAAGTGACGCGCTCACCCACACATTGTGTGCCATAAAGTAAAAAGTGAAGTGCTCTATGTGCAAATCGTGGGCAAAGTCAAGGACCAGGAAACAGCGCACACCAACACACTGGCCTCCTTGGGGGCACTTTTGAGGGGCAGAAGCTCAGCTCACAAACACAAGTAGTGGTTCCTCAAACCAGCAATGCCAGTTACAAGGTGCTCTGGATGGAACCAGCATCAGGGAGCAGCAGGCAGCAGAGCAACAAGCAGAAGAGCAATCCAGATGAGTCCTTTGTGCCACCCATTAGCGACAGGTGTCAGGGCAACAAAAGAAGAGCAGTTCAGATGAGTCCTTTTGCACAGTCCAGAAGTCCATCTGACAGAGGTTTGGTTCCAGTCCCCAAAGTGATCTCCGAATCAGGCGGCTAGAGTTCCTCTACTTATACTCAGAAATGCCTTTGTTCAGGGGGTAACTTCAAAAGAGTTCTTTCAAGTGAGGCACAACACCCTTTCAACCAAGCCCAGTCTCCAGACATCAGGAAGGGGTAATCACTCTATTATGTGAGGGTAGGACACAGCTTATTCACCTGTATGGATTGGAGTCAGGCTACAAAATTGCTAGAGGTAGAAGACAGAGGAATGTCCACTTCCTAAAAGTGGCATTTCTACCATGGTAATAAAAAATCCACATACAGCAATAAGCAGGATTTCTCACTACCATTCCAAACATACTAAACATGCCAATGCTATTCCTCATAGATCAGAAAATACCACTTAGACATATGTCAGGGAATTTCTAATGCAATCCTATGAGAGAACCAGCACTCACAGTAGTGAGAAACTAAAAAGGGTGTTTGTCACTACTAGGACATGTACATAAAGACTTATGTCCTACCTTTTACATACTCAGCACCCAGCCCATAGGGATATCTAGGGCCTACTATAGGGGTGAGTTACGTGTAACAAAAAGGGAGTTTAGGCCATTGCAAGTATTCTGACTTGGCAAGTCAGTGTGGCAGTAGCTGCGCACACAGGCTCTGCAGTGATAGGCCTAAGACAAGCTTGAAATGCTACTTCTGTGTTGGAACAATTTACGCTGCAGACTCACTAGTAGCATTTAATTGACATGCCCTGGGTACATGGTATACCACTTTACACCCTGGCGATGCACACTTCTAGTCGACTAGATTATTTTTTTGTTACTGGCGAACTAGTGCCCAGAGTTGATGACACATCCCTTACCTACCTAGATATGTCTCTGACAACTCCCCAGTTTTGCTGGGTTTTGGGAGTGGACCGTGTCACCTAGCAATACCTTTATGGTGTCTTAGGGCAGAGGCTCTAACAGATCCACCATTCATATTGACGATCCAGGACTCACTGACACTACTTTGTGGATAACTGGGGCTCAGAAAGCTGCAAAGCCGTGGAATGGGAGGCAATGAAGGTTGTTGTGTGAGGGGTTTGCATCACTACGTCTTACGGGTTTGACACCAGTTAGAAAGCAATATATAATTGCAAGAAAGGAAACTGAGCAAGCTTGAGGCTGTGCTTCCCTTTGACCTGAAGGTACTGGTGATTTGTTGCATGACACACACTGAACTGATAGACAAATAACACAAACTAGAAAAACACAATTACATAGCCTATAGGCATCGCCTACACACTGAAGGCGACGGGATGGGTGCTGTATTAGTCAGGCTGATCAGACAGGAATCCCTGGACCCCACTGTGCTATCAATGTACACGGACACAGGAGCTCTGGTCCACACACAAAGGGCAATCAATAAAGTGTTTTTCACCCATCTCAGTGCAGTGTACACTGAGAGACTGCCCCCATCCTTTGAGGATTTATCTGAGTATCTGTTGGAGGTACAGCTCCCCCACTTGGACCAGGACTCCTCCTGGTGCACTGGATGCCCCGTTCTCTAGAGAGGAGATTTTAGACGGCAATAACGTGCCAAAAAAAACCACAAAGACGCCAGGCAGCGATGGACTGCCCACAGAATTCTAACACAAGTATGCAGATGTGCTGAGTGACCTACTGTCAGATGTCTATGGTGAGGCATTGAAAGTCGGTACATTGCCGGCCTCTATTCGAGAGGCAAAAGTGATCAAGATACTAAAACCGAGCAAGGACTCAACAGCCACGCTGGCCTATAAGCCAATATCTTTATTAATTATGGACATGAAAATTCTTAGCAGTGTCCTAGCAGCCTGTTTGCTTTGCAAAATGGCCACTCTGATACACTTGGATCAATTGGGCTTTATTTCAAGGCAAAACACCTTGCACAGCTCAAGATGGTTAACCCACCTTTAACATGCACCCAAACTCCAAACAGACAATTATACCTAGGCCTTCCTAGATACTGAGCAGGCATTTGATTCTCTGAACTGGGAGTCTCTATGGCATGTGCTCTAGATGGTGGAACTGGGACCTGGATTCATCAGATGGGTCCGCCTCCTATGCTCCAACCCATGTGCCCGAGTGCCCTCAGGTGGAGCAGTATCTGATCCCCTTCGACTCAATAGAGGTATGCAACAGGGCTGCCCCATCTCGCTGCTCCTGTTTGCAATAGCAATGGAGCCTTTGGTGGCGACTCCCTGGCAGGCGATGAGCCCGTGGGGGTTTACACTGGGAGCGACCACTCACATGGTCTCCCTATACACTGACGATGCCCAGGTGTATCTACGACAACCGACCTACTATGTGCCTGTCCTACTCAATATCATGTGTGCATTTGGGAAGGTCTCAGGAAGTTATATTAACCAAAACAAGTCCAAACTATTTCCATTAGGCAGGCTGATGGGAACTCCAGCAGAAGAGCTTGACAGGTGGGTTTGCCCTGGTAGTTGAGGGAGGACCGATACCTTGAGATACAGCTGACCCATACTGCCTGATGTATCTTGAACTAAACATTGGCAGAGTGGTGGAGGTTGTCCGCACTTCGAGTCGATTCTGGAGGGATCTTCCATTATCCTTAATGGTTAGGATTTCCATATCAAAAATGATAATATTGCCCTGTACAATGTACACGACTGCCCAACATTATTTTCGGATTCTAGATAGCCTGATAGTTGACCTGCTCTGGGGACCCAGGCATAAGTGTGTTAGGTTAGCCACCCTTCATGCTCATGGAATCAGGGAGGGCTTGGGGTTTCCCACCTGGAACTCTATTATATAGTGGTCCAACTGCAACACGCGGCTCGTTGGTTTGACACAGAAGACAATTGAGAGCGGATGCTCCTCCGGGGCATGCATGAGGAAAAATCACTACAGCTCCTGCTGATGATGAGGCGAAGGATCCCCCCCACCTTCTCTAAAATCATCCGAATGATGGCCGGGGTCTGGGAGGAGGTGGTCTGGCGGGTTATCAGGCGTGCACCATACGCCCCAGATATGCCCTTATTGGTGGTACAGCCCTTTGTACAAATTGCAAACTCCATGTCTGTGCGGAGATGGATAGACAGTGGGTGTGAGACTATGGGTGATCTCTGCCTCGGACAGTGGTTCACTACCAGAGACAAGGCCATCAAGACATTTTCCCTGGGCGGAGGTTAATACTTACAGTATACGAAATATCAAGCACAGCCTGTGAGGTTGAGCCGTCCTTCCGTGATGAACTAAATAGATTGGCTGTCCTATCACTTCTGGTAATTTAATTCAGCTTAAAAGTACATGTCCTGCCTTCTACTTACATGGCACCCTGCCCTATGGGGCACCTGTGGCCTACCTTTGGGATGACTTATATGTAAGAAAAGGGGAGTTTAAGCCTTGGCAAGAGGTTTTAAATGCCAATTCGAAGTGGCAGTGAAACTTCACACACAGGCTATGCAATGGCAGGCCTGGGACATGTAACCGGGGGAACTTAAGTGGGGGCCACAAAAAGTGCTGCAGGCCCAGTAATATCATTTAATCTACCGGCCCGGGGTTAGGGGATACCACTTGACAAGGAATTTAGCAAATTAAATATGCCATTTGTGGATATACCTATGTCACTATGTTTAGGTGAGAAGCACATGCACTTTAGCACTTGTTAGCAGTGATAAAGTGCTCAGAGCCCTAAGGCCAACAAAAAGATACAGCTAAAAACGGGAGGTGTACAGCAGAAAGTCTGGAGTACACTCACCCTAAGGATGCCTGGTATACCAGTGATCTTTTGTGTTAAGTTGTACACCTATCAAAAACGGCACTATGGCATGGATTTCTAACACTGGTCATATTTTTGGGGTTTTGTGAGCCAGAATTATTTTGTAAATGTGGATAGAGTGATATGTGTTTAATGTGTTTTAGAAGCTACCAGGGCACACAAATAGGGACATATTTTTACTACATTTCATGCAAAGTTGCTGTGTTGCGTTGCTGTGCTGCTTTGCGTGAGAGGAAGACAGCAGAAACATGCCATAATTACTAAACTATGGCACATTTCTGCTGTCTCCTAGCTCTGACACACTGGACACTGCCTAGCACCAACGCAGACAACCTTGAACCATAATGCAAGAGTGTCTCATTACAGGAAGGAATGTTTCTATGCAGGAAGGTATGCCTTCCTGCACAAAAACAATGCTTAGAAGCAATTTCCTCTGTCTATGCATGCTTCAGAATGCAGTACGCATTGGAAGAGGAAGTTGAGAAGAGAAATAAAGATACCTCTTCTCATTATGCCTTCTTCGGGGAGGCATAACCCTTTTGCGCAATTTCTGGTTTACTCCCCTTAGTAAATTTAGGATGGTGTCAAAATCCGTGGGTGGGTGCATGGAAACGCCCATGCTCTACCCGTGAAATACTTAACAGACACAAAGTAATGCAAGGCTGCGCTACATGGCAACTTGTGTTACTTTGTATTTCTAAACTACTCAAAGCCAAGCAAAGTGGCTTTGCATGGCTTAGTAAATGCCAAAAAGGATTTTATGTCAGGGATGTGCCATTAAACTGGCGCAACACACAACTTTAGTAAATCTGTGCCCAAGCACCTAATTACAAAGGCCTCGATAAAGTGTTGTGGTAATACAACACAAGGAATTACTGATACTACTGGTTTCAATTTCCCCCCTCTGTGTTTCTGCTGCATAATTTTGCAGGTCGTGCTTGGGGATAATTAGATAATGCTACCTGCTTTTCTATTCCAAGCTGCAGCGCTCATTTTACTGGATTTTTTTAACCTGCAAAAATAACTACATGTTTTATCTGGTGAAATTTATGTGGGAGAAAAACATTATATCGAAGCAGTAATTTTGCATATGTTGTAGTTCTGATATTGACATAGACTTCTATTTGCACCCAATCACGATTACTGCCTAGATCAGACTGAGGCCCAGATTTACAAAACTCTCATTCAACGCAGTATAGTACCCATAGTTGCTGAGCCGCGTTGCGTGCGTAGGAGAGACAAGAACTGCGCCATATCTATACAGATATGGCGCTATCCTCCTCTCTCCCTAGCAACGACACATAATTATGCTGCCAAGGACCACGCATACACCTCCGTACCATAGTGCAAAGGTGTCTGTGTGATTTTAGTATAGATTTTGTACTGGAAGCGTACCCTTCCAGTACAAAATACTAGATTTGACTGACTTTACAGTTTTTCTTGCACTGTAGTGTGCTATACATTGCAGCACATGTTCAAAGTGGGAAAAGTTAGGAGAAATAAAAGTATTTTGGGCCACATGTACTATTGCATAGATTTGCAGCTTCCTAATAACAACTTTTTGCAGCTTGCAATAAGGAAGTTGCAAAATGCAATGTACAACAGTGTCTCAGACACTGTTTGCGATTCCCAAATGGGTCACAAGGGACCTGCCTTATTAATATTCATGAGGCAGGTCGCAATATGTGACCCATTGGGAATGGCCAGCACTCACAGGGCTGATGGCCTGCTGAGGTCGGCAGCTCACCATGTCTGTGACTGCTTTTTAAATAAGGCAGTGTTTTTAAATGCACTCCGTTTTCCTTAAAGGAAAACGGGATGCATTTTTTAAACAAATAAAATGTTTTGTATTTATTTTTTAAGGGTAGGCAGTGGCCTGTGGGATCACTGCCTGCTCTGAAAAAATGTTGGTTCACCCATTCACAAAGGGGAAGTGGTCCCTTGCAAATGGCTTCCACCAGTTTGAAGTCGCTACTAGGAAGGGATGGCCTTAACACACACCTTCCTAATACCGAATCGCAAACCCTATTTTGCGACTCAGTAATAGGTCACTGGATCGCAAAAAGGGGTTAAGTACATGTCGTAAGGCTTTTTGATGGCTGCAAATGGCCCAATTCACCAGTTGTGATGCTAAATCCTTCCATATATGTGGCCTTTCTTCTTTTAATGCCTGCATTCAAGTGGTGTTAATTTTTGGTGCAACATCCTGTCCACTGTTGTTAGTAGATAGGGATTTGTGTAAAAAAACATGGGTGGTAGCACAGGTATGAACCTGCACAGTGGCTTATGTTACTTTTTCTTACAAACCAACACAAATAACAATATGTGTTGGTTTGTAAATCCTAAAAAATATTTTGCATGGGGTCTGTGTTAACAAAGTAACTCAAACCCAACGAAAAGCTTTGTAAATCTTGGCCTGTGGGCCCAATAAGAAATAAGCTCTATTAAACTAACCCTGTATTTCTTCATCAACAGGTTCAATGACGATGAGATCTGCACGTGCCCCCAGACCTCCATCACGGAGCAGTTCTCCTCTGTCCCCTGGAACTCATTCAGCAAGGATGTGCTGAAATCTCTCTATAACTTTGCACCCATCTCGATGCACTGCAACATGTCTTCTGCTGTCAGGTTCCCAGTAAGTGTGGCATGAAAGTATGCACTTTTTAATTACATCTGTTAGTTCTATGGCTCCCTTCCATTGTGACCATCATATGGAATTTGGGAGTTACATAAATTCCCTTTGATTTCTCCCTTAGTATTATACTCCATGGGAGGGTCTTTGACTACGGTGTTTGTCTGACCCACACAACATGTCATTTTGCTTTTCATAGAGCAATATTTTGCTTTTTAAAATTAAAAATACTATGGGTCTTAGTTATAATTTGGCAGCCCTTTTCTCTGCCAGGAAGTAATACAGAAAAGTGGCAGAGATGCTGCCTGCCAAATTTAGAAATGACCGCTAAGCTGGTGCTCACTGTTAGAGCATTGCCAGGAACATCCGTCAAGGTGGTTCCTGTCAATGGCTTTTTGTGTTGGTGCAGGGCCCCAGCAACATAACTTACTCCAAACTGTTTTCTTTTTTCTTTTCAAAATGAAAACCCCGAAGTGGGATTTCTTTCCTACAAAATTAAATTTTTCACTGCTGCTTACTGACTGGGTTTTCCTGGCGGTGACAGACAGTGACACCTGACCTCTAATTCTGTCCATCTAAATTAGGTGGTGAGAATTAGAGGTCTGCATCCGATGGCCCTTGCTCCACAGGTCCGTCAGAGAGGTCTGATCACTGCGGAGATAGGAGTAGCCTCCACTGTGATTAAACCAAGGTCCACTTGCATCTAACTTCTACAGGAGGACCTCATTATTGGCAGTAAGGATACTTGGTTGCTGTTGAAACAGAGCATCATTACAATCAAGAATTAAATCCAACCCCATGTCCTTAACATGAAAAGAGTTTCCACATTGCATGTGCAGCGATTTTTTTTGCTTTCTTTGTAAGGGATTCAGGTAGTTCATCCTACAATCAACATGCACAGTTTCCTTTCCTTAACCTAATTTTGCTTAAAGATGGGGATCATTTGATCATCTTCCGCTTCCTGTCAGCATAGCGTTACTGATGTCATATCACATCATTTCATATCATATATCAAACTACATCATATATCATATCATATCTACCACAGTTCATCTTTGCCTCTTACATAGCAGGTGTGTGTCAAGCGCTACTGTTTTTATGCTTAAACTCACACCCTTTCTCGTGGTCCTGAATGTGCTTCAGGAACACACAGTCTCTCCCGGGGCACAAGGGAATATTTGTCCTTCAGTCATAACTGCACTTCTTTACCTAGCATTCGCAATGTCTGGTAACTTCAATTACACCCATTCATAGTACTGGTATTTTGGATGACATCTTGCACTCTGGCTCAAATCCGGGCCTTCACTGTCCTTTAACTTATGGAGACTAAATAGTAGTTCTGAGAATTCTGGACCCACCCCTGGCTCTAGCTTCTTTTCAAATGTTTATCTAGGCAGCATCTGAACTTTCTCTTCTTTAAGGGATTGGCTTACACAAACATCTCTGTCAACATTTTAACCATGTAAACTGATCATGACCCTGAGTTCTCTGATTTTGCACATGGCCCATGTGTACAATGAGAAATGTAACATGTTTTATTGCAGCTAAACTTGGTGCTTCTTATTAAAGTGATCTTTAGAGGAGCATAATGGCCACATTGTTAGAAGGGTCAGAAGGAAAGTTTGGAGCTTTGATTGAGTGGTCGTGTACTCAGGAAAGCTTGTAGAGTGTAGACTAAATGAGTCCAATTTCAGTGGCATTTAACTGGCTCTACAGCGGTATCAATGGACTTTCATGAGCCCTGACCTTCTGGGACATCCTGACATTTCCCAACACACCATTATTCCCACCTGCTATGTGATCAAGGGGCATCTTTAAAAAGAATGTGAAGCAGCGCACCAAGTCCCCTTGCTGTGCTGCATTGCATCTCAGGGAAAGGGCAGGAATGGTCTGTGTTTAAAAGAATACAGTGTGTTCCTGCCTTTGTCCCTGGGCTGGTGCCATTTTGGCTGCCATTGGCAAGCACCCGTGCAAGTAGTGCAAGGGTGCCTGCATTGTAATGAGGATTCTGTGTTTTGCAGGAAGGGGCAGCTTCCTGCAAAAAAAAAAATCCCTATGATATTTTCCTCATTCTGTGTGTGCTGCAGACATAGCAAGAGGAAGTGACATAGAGAAATAAATATATTTCTCCTTGTTGCTCTTCATCTGGAAAGTCATAGCATTTTGGCACACTCCCAGGTCTAGCACTTCTGGTAAATCTGGGAATTTATCAAAATCCATGGGTTTTGCAGGGAACACCAAAGCAACACCCATGGAAAACCTCCCTGAGGCAACAAAACACAACGCAGCACTTTGTGCTGCATTGTGTTACTTCAGATTTATGAAGCCACTCAGGGACACGCAAGTTGGACTTGCACAGCTTCCTAAACCACATTTTGGATGCACCACATTGCATGGTGCAAGAGCGAGGCAAGCCCAGTTATAAATATGCCCTCAAGGATGTACTTAAAATATTACATATAAAAGACGATGAATCTGCTCTTATCCAGGTCACAAATTATTTAGATGGGCAAACCGAAGATCATGTGAGAACGTTTGTTTTGCTGTACATACTACACAAAGCAACTGCCAAATATCCCAGCATGCACACAAATAGGTTTGACATCAACACGCAATGAAATCAAGACAAAAAAGTGAGAAAAAGACACCTGTGAAATTAATCATTCATCATTGTTCAGAAGGTGATCCCCTTTTAAGGAAAATGCATGACTATAGACTTAAAGCAATGTTTAGGTTTTTTCATGAAACATTGTTGGAGTCCAACAAACATTAACAACAGTATCAACTGCTATACCACCTTCCCTTCTATATCTGCACATATGAGGCCTAGCTAGGATTCTGATGTGATGAGAAACTCACATATGCCAAAAAAGAGAACAATGATTGAATATGAGCCTGGAAAATTTAATTTACCAATAACGTGTTACTTTACAATGTCAAAAAACTCTATTTGTGGCTGCTTTCAAATGATACTTTGCATTGGCTAAAGCCTAGTCGAGATGGCCTTCCCCATGACATAACAGGCCCATATCTTCTCTCTAAAAACCTAGCCCTTGATTAGCAGCACCTTGATCTTTCTACCCTCTAGGCTTCAGAATGTGTCTAAATATTTCAGGAAAAATCCAACAGAATAAGGTAACTTATTGATTGGTATTACATATTTACTAGCAAAGGAGTGAAAGAAGCTTTGATCTAAACATATACCTAAGATGACCACTTCCATACATATATCTAAGATAACCATTTCATACTTGTCATCATCATCATTTAAACTAGAAAGAAATACCCCTTCTGGGTAATTATTGAGACAATGGAATCAAGCTTTCGTATTACAATAGCCTATATGCACATTTGCCTTGGGAAAGTTTACCAAGTCATCTGTCTCTACTTCGTCTAAGTGATGTATGATACATATTCTACTCATTTTCTCTTCTCGATGTTTGAGCAATTTAATATTGATGCTGAAAGTGCTTAATTGAAATGGTTTATCTTAGTTTCAGTAGCTTTGCCTGATAGAAATAATGACAAAAGACTGCTGCTTCATTAATTATAATAGGCAATTTGTCTTTAATGGTCACAATATGCCTGTCATTTCCTAATTAAATTAATATAACAATTAGAGCTTCTCAGGATATATGAGGACTAAAACCCAGTTTGCAATTATGGCATTATTAAGGCAAATGGATAAGGATCACTTTATTTAACATTATAAAATTGTGTAGTTTAGCATATTGAAAACATCATTTTAAAAATATGCATGCATACACTTGATATGACCTATACAGAACATAACAAAGATGATATAAATACATAGAATTTATAATAAATGCCATTGGGATAAAACATGTTTTCATAAGTTGAATTGCAAACTAAATATGATGCCAAGTTAGGCAGCTGTACAACATCTCACACATCTGTTACCCTCATCCTCACCTGAACTTCATCAAACAAAGTAGAAATTGGTGTCAGTGGGCAGGTCCCTCTCTGGCAGTTGTGATAGTATAAATAAACTCAGATCATTCACATATGTAAACACAACAATACCTTCCACATGCATGGATGTCTGGATGATGGATATATGCTTATTGCTAAGTACAAGTGAGTGTGTGTTATTTTGGTATTTTGCATTTTTGTCCAACCCAACTTTACCAAGATAATATTTAGTGCACTTTACAGTTAAAATTCTATGGAGACATAAGTCTAGGATTAGAATTTATATGTGTTGTGGGCAACCTATAAATTACAAACAGAGTCTGAAAACTGGCAATACAGTTCACGAGACAGGTAAATGGGCATTGTAGGAAATGGGAAGCATCTTACCTGAGGAGGTAGCAGGAAGAATATTTGGAGGGAGAAGAAGAAATGAAGAGCAGGCAGAAAGGGAGAAGTGGTGGGCTAGAGTGAATATTTGAATATACATGTTTGAGCTTAGTTGGTAAGAACGTTTGACGTTTTGAAGTATGGTGAAAATTAGTGTAGGTGAGACAAAATAAAAGAGTGGACATCAAGTAAAAAATGAGGTTTTTTAAGGCTATGAAGGGTGGTGTAAGCATACATGCAAGGGAGAGAGGGGAAGGGCACTGTAAATGTTAAAGCACAGGAGATGTAGGGCTCCAGATACAAGTGGCATTGGAAGAGTTGCATCATTTTTGAGAAACAGGTGAAGGTCTTCTTGGTGTCACAATTTTTCTAGATGAATGTCCCAGATCAAAGGAGTTAGTTCTCCTGAGAATGCCTGGGAGACTAGAGAATGCATTTTTTGGTTCTTTCAACTACTTTCTTACTATACTTGTGTTTCTTATATGTTCATCTCAAAATGTTTGTGAAGGACCATACCCAATGTGAATGGTCTTGAAAGTTACGCAGGCCACTTTAAATTGATTTTATCATCTTGGGGAAACAATTAAGTTCTTTCAAGAATGGAGTGATGTGGTAAGACACAGGTCTAACTACTGCATGTAAGAATGAAGGGCATATTTACAAGGAACTGGCGCATCGGCTCAGATGCGCCAGTTTCCTTGCGTCACCCTGCACCCCCCCTAATGACACCGTGGTAGCTCTGTATTTATAATACAGTAAACCATGGTGCACATTAGGACAATCGCGTCAACATTTTAGATGCTATTGTGGTGCTTTGCTGGGCTAGTGCCAAAAAGTTTGCACTAGTCCAGCAAAGCACAGGGAGGCTCATAGGCTAATGCACTCTCGTCACTTTAACGCCTGCCCTGAGCAGGTGTAAAAAAATGACACTAGAGTGGCGCAGTGAAATCTTGCAAATTTCACTGTGCCATTTTTTTGGGCCTCCCTGCTGGGGAACACCCCCCTTGCATACATTATACCTGATGCGGGTATAATGTGGCGCAAGGGCTTATAAAGAGGCACTTATATAGCGCTTACTACCCCTGAAGAGGCGCTGGAGCACTTTACGCCGAGCAATAAGCTGCTCTGGAACCCAAGGTTATTGATTAGTCCAATGTTGTTATCTGTTGGTTATTGGGATTAGTATTGTGCGTAAAAGCAAAGCACCCATTAGCAGTGGCCTGTCCTCAAAGTCTGGGCACTTATGTACAGTTCACCTAATTCCAAGTTTCAAAGTTGAAGGTCCGTTAAAATTAGCCACACAGCTGTCAGATAATCTCTGCCCTGTTATGTGGGTTTACAATACACACAAGTCATCCATCATCTGAATTTATACATTGAAAAATCTCATTTATAAAAATAAAGATCAATTATTCCAGCAATTCGCTTCTCATGACCTCTGGTTCGAATTCAAGTGTTTGTAGAAGATTTTGCAGAAACTGTTCAGTAAAAGCTAAACACTATGGAGGAACATTTGATCTGCTTTACTTAAGTTCTTCCGTATTTGCTTAGAGTGTAATTGAATTTCTAATATATTTTTCATGAATAAAGATCCCAAATCAATGGGGGCCATGTGGGGAAAAGAAAATTAAAATCGCTTGGCATCCATTTGCAACATCATTAATGAAATAACTGAATCCCGCGGATTTATGGCTGATTGAAACTATGTTTTATAGCGTCTTAATATTGGAAATTAGATTTCAGAATGTCAAAAGCTTGGACCAGATATTCTAAAAGAAATAATTGAGCGGCTGTCTGCCCAAAACGCTGACGTGCATGTTTATTGGAAAGCAATTCTAATTATTTCTAGGACTTAACATTCTCTAGCGAAAGGGGACAGTAATATAACATTCCCAGACCTTGTTGAATGTCATAGCAGATCCACTGTACTGAACAAGATAGCTGCTAAATCTAGCAAATATGCACTGACCAACTCGCTGTTACTTCTGCTGATGGTTTGGAAAAGGTACACATCCTGAAAAGGGAAGAGTGATCATCACATAGATATTCTCTTTCAGTCTTCCTGTCTCCCTCTCGTTCTCTCACTTTCTTTCCCTAATTTACCACCACACATATTTCCCTATTGCTGTTTTTCTCTCTTATATTTTGCTACTACTTACTCGACCCTCCCATGGTCTAGCACTTCTCGATGGATTTTCCAATCTCTCATTTGTTCTAGCATACACTCTTTCTTTCTTCAGCTAGTTCCTGCTCTCTTTACCAGTGGTACAGGCACAATTTTCAGATTGTGGGTGCTGTCATCCATGTTACACCACTTAAGTCTTAGAGAGTGAAAAACAATCCAAGCATCATATAAAGAACAAGTATAGCAAATGAGTCATGCCCATTCAGGGGAGTGGAAAGGATGTGGTACATAGGCAGGCATGCATTTTGGAGCACACTACTGTGAATATATCACTTGAGCATAGTGTTGTAGCTCAGCGTCATTTACTGACAGCACATTTTCCATTGATCTGGGCACTGACAAGCAGTTTTACTGATAAAACTATAATGTGCACTAACAATAATGTGTTGAAATCGGTTTTAAGCAAGAATATAGCACTTGAACATCACCAAGTAAAGTATATTGATTTGCTTTGATCCTATTGAAATCTTTGTTTTCATCACACTTAAGAATTACAAAACTACTTTATTTGTGCTTTCCTAACTGATGATATATTTTGAAATCTTTGTACAACTCTTTTACAAGCATTTAAATGGTGTTTGTTAGACAAAAACTGACGTTTACAACCTTTCCTTTCACATTGCCTGTACCCCATCAAGATTGTCAGATACTAACATTTACAAAATCTTCTAACTTTGAAGTCAGAGAAAGAAAAGTAAATACCAATCTCCATGCCACAAGAATGAGCAGCAGTTTGTCAGAAGAAATAGCCTGACATTTGAACTCCATCTTTGAGTCATCAAATGTGAGAACAAATTTAAAGCCATTTTTATTGCTCATTTACCTTCTGAAATACAACATTGTTATTTTCAGGGTGCTGCAGCAACCCCCGCAACACTACCACCCATGCCTATGCTCTTGTACCTCACACAT
The DNA here is from genome assembly GCF_031143425.1 of Pleurodeles waltl. Lineage (NCBI taxonomy): Eukaryota > Metazoa > Chordata > Amphibia > Caudata > Salamandridae > Pleurodeles > Pleurodeles waltl. The sequence goes on from NC_090445.1 coordinate 1,646,496,611, forward strand.
GTCTACCCCTCCCTTGGCTTCCCCAGGCCCTACTCCACAAAATGTTTTTATTCTCTCTTGCATAATATCTTCACTCTTTCACATTCTCATTCTTTCTATGTCTCCACCCGTTTAGAGCTTTGTATCTCTCCTTTTCCAGCTTCCTTTCTCTGTCAGTTTCTCTGTTCTTCTTTGTCTGTTTGTTTCTGTTTTGATTCTTTTCTTCTTACTCCCCCTCCTCTTCTGTTTTACTCATTAATCTGTGGATGGTGAGCTCTGTTGTATCTCCTCTGCTACCTCTCGCTAATGATATGTTAAGTCATTAGCGGCCATGCCACTAGTTTAAAGCTATTGTGCTCCAAGGGATGAAACAAGGGGCTGTGAGTGGTTGGGTGGTGGTGTCTAGCCAGTGCAGTTTGGGCACAACAATTTGGCTCTTCTTACCGGACAGAGGCCCAAATTTAAGAAGTGCCTAGTGCCATATTAGTTTCATTTTAAGACGCTAATGTGGCGATAGTGTGACACACCACGTTATATATACAAAGTGGGGCAATGCATGCATTGTGCCACTTTGTAAACCCTTGCACCACATTTAGCGCCACCATTTTTGCTGCTAACACTGCAAAGTACAACAATAGCTTCATAAATTATGGCACTATTGTCCCTAACCTGCGCCTTTGTTTTGATATAGTATGTATGGCTTGAGATCCAAAATACATAAAGGATTTATGTTCATGATTAATGCCTCTAGAATTTTAGTGATGTTCCCACAGGTGAATAGGAATTTGAAAACCAACCTTCCACCTTATTTAGCAGTAAGCTATATATATATATATATATATATATATATATATATATATATATTGCAACAGCTATATTTTACAAACTGCTCACTATTCCATATGTAGATAAAGGAAGGAAAGTAAAAACTCCTATAAGTTTTATAGCTGTCAAATATTTAAATGTTACAGTAAAACACTACCCTTATAATTTCTGAGCCATTGTAGGGGATCACTACACAGTTTGCCATCTTAATGGAGAAATCACCCGAGAGAATGGAATGATTGTCCCCTCTTAAAGGTCTTTGTGGATGCGAAGGTCTCATCTTCATGACAGATCTTGAGCAGGGTATTCCGTAGGATATGTAAAGCTTTCTTAGTATGTCAAGCTGATTCCTGATGTTAAAAATCCTTTGAATGTATTGTAATGAATTACAAGTCGGAAGAGTGATACAGTCGCAAACCGTTATGCTTGTCATTTAACACTGTTAAAAGAACAAGTAGGAGTTAGGTAAGCTGTCAAACAGGCTCAGTTTAATAATGTAAGGGGCTTATTTAAGAGCCCTTAGCGCCACCGGAGCGTCACTTCTAGTGATGCTCCGGTGGAGCTATGCACTGCGTCGTATTTACAAGGTGGCTTTGAGCCACTTTGTGTGATTTAATGCCACCTTGTAACCTTAGCCCCTTCACAAGCAGCACTTTGCGTGGAAGTAGTGTGCAATTGGTGTTGCTGCGGGCGTGCCACTGCAACACCCATTACATTTTGACACTGCTCCAGATTTACGAGTTTTCGTAAACCTGAGGTAGCGCCAGACTCTAATGCCACCCCAGGGGCGCTGCAGAATGCAGCGCATGTGGAAAGAGGAAATGGTGTGGAGAAAGGAACCTTTTTCTCCTCATTATGCCTGACCTGGGAAGGCATTGTACACATTTCCAGGTTTATCAGTCATAGTAAATCTAGGAATGTGCTAAAATCCATGGGAGGATGCGAGGGAACAGCCAAAATCCACCCCTGAAATGCCTTCCCAACACAGCAACACACAGCAGCAACTTCCCTGCCTTGTATTGCTCTGGATTTACTCACCCACGCAGAGCCACCCAAGATGGCTTTGCAGCACAAGGGCTGTGTAAATTTGGGCCAAAGGTAAAAAATGTTTGGTGGACTGTCGTCACTGATTTTGCTGGCTGTCCACCAAACTGTTTGTTTTACATACTCTCACAAAGTGGGAGTTTGTTTTTAAAAAATCAAATAACTAATGATCCCCAAAGGCAGAGAGTTTTTCCCCTGGGTGCAGTGGTCATTATTTATTTTTTTCTCTCTCTGACAGCCAGGTGTTTTTCTGATGGTGACAGACAGGAAAAAATGAAACATCACACCATCTGATAATTTGCTGATATAGCCCTACTCTGAGTAAGTTTTCCATTGCTGGAACCAAAGGGGGCTTTGCCGTTGGAAAATTTAGTCTGCGCAATTCAAGAATTTACTGGGCGGACCAAGGGTTTGGTGGGCAAGGTACTCCTTCACGCCTGTGACAGAGTACTGGGTCTGCCTAACTATTAGAGCCTGATTCACAAATGAAATTTACATCTGTGTGTAAGTTGACTTTTTTTCAGTATTCACAAACTGCGAGTTAATAGCAAATTTATGACTGTGGTGACTCTGCAGTCAGGGTGGAGAACCCCCCCCCATAAAAATATAGACCTGTCCTAACTTTTTAAGTGAGGAGTTCTCGCCCCGACTGTGGGGTCTCTGAAGTCATAAAGTTACTATTAACTCGTAGTTTGTGTATACCAACAAAAAAAAAAAATCTTACACAAAAGTGTAAGTTTAACTTTGTGAATCAGGCCTTAAGTCTGGCTCAAAGTTCTTCTCAACCTTCTCAAGCATACAAATGGCCTTATTAACATAGACTTGGATTTGCATGAAAGTGGCAAATTTCATCAAGAGAAGTTCATATTTGGCAAATGTAAGAGTAATTGACAGTGTGAATGTAACTTTGAAGCTGCATTTAAATCTGCTAATAGGATGCAGTGAGTGACTAAGTAATATGGATACATGTTATCATCTAAAGTACCAGCTGTGAAGCTTGTTTAAGGCTTCCCACCTGTTATTCTTGCAGCACCGCAAGTTCCTTCGATTTTCTAGGGCTCCTTTGTTATTCTGAAATGTTTTTCTCCAAGCAAGGAAAGGATTTATAACAAACAATTGTAATCCATCCTACACCCCCACTTCCTTTGTAAAGGTAAACAAGTGAGCCTAATCCCTGCCGCCTCGTCTCTGCGTGGGAGGATTTTGCAGGCTGGTGCACTGAGCGCTGAAGCAATAATGAACCACCACTCCCTTTGTTCTGGGCAGGACCCCAACAGGACTGTTTAAAAGCAGCGGTACGACTGCTGCTGGGGCCCTTGACTTGAAGGATGTCTTTAATATATGAACTATATTCATGCTGCTCAAGGCAGGAGCTGTGGCAATGACGTCTTCTCGGGCTTTAACTGTTGTTATCTGCCTCTCCCTCAGTTATGCGTTTGAGTCACAATCTACGGCAGTGGTCTCCAAACTTTTTAATGCTGCACCCCCTCCCCCAGTTGAAAATAAAAATCATTGGGGCCCCCCTCAGAATTTTTCACAATTGTTTTTATGAAGATGGTAATGTTTAAATATGTCTAGACCTATTTAAACATTGCAGTTAAGTGCTGTTACCTTTTTAAAAATGAAATAACATGCTTCTGCTTAAAACAAGGCATGTTATCTGTAAATGCTTCTTTATGCCAGTGTCTGGCTCCCCCCCAGGGATCACTTGAGGGCCCCCCAAGTTTGAAGACCTCTGATCTGAGGGGACGTTTACTCAGATTTTGTGCCGTGTTTACATCACAAAAGTGACGTAAATCCATGCAAAATCTTTTTTAACCTATTTACTTTCTAGTGAAGAAATTGTTTTGTGCTGGAAAGTACCCTAAAAGTAACGCAAAGCAGCACAAAGCACTGCATTGCGTCACTCAGCATCAAGGGAGCTTTACATAGGTGCTGCATGGGCGTTCCCATGCAACCAACCATGCCTTTTGATGCAAAACCCTATTTACAGCCAAAGGTAGACAGGGTTTTGCACCAAAAGTTAATGCCATGTGAAAGCAGGCGATAAAAGGAGAAATGTTTACATTTCTCCTTTCGTTCCTGACTTTGTAAGTGTGCCACACTGTGCAGCACTCATACAACGTAGGAAAAGTTTTAAAGTGTGTCTACGCATAGTCTTTGGTACTGCAAGTGTACCCTTCCAGTACTAAAACCTATGCCAGATTCACCCACACACCCTTTCACTATGGTGCAAAAGGGTGTGTGTGGATGATGCACGCAGCTAAAATCTGCACCGCGCTAGGGAGAGGGGAGGAGAGAGCCATATTTCTGTAATGTTGCGCTATTCCTCTCTCTCCTTTTCGCTGCTGCACTGTGCTGTGTGACTATTTAGTAAATCTGGGCCCTAGGTGAAGGGCAACTAACAGTTGTCAATAGCTCACAGCACATGGACAATAAGGACTTATCCCCACAACTTTAATCACCGCCATTTAAACATGCCCACTCTCCCTGTCTGCTAAATTTACAATCACAAAATCATGATTAAAGGATCAACATATGAAGTCTAGGGCGCACATCAACAGGTGTGAAACCAAAGCTGAGTTTTATGCTGTGCCTGATGTGCTAATTGGTTGAAACACCAAACCACCATTCAAAGAAAGTTGTAAAATATTTCTGCCTCATTAATTTGTATGAGGCAGGAGTCCTTTTGCAACTCTGGGTATCTTGGATAATTCATTAATGGATGCCCATGAGGGCCACAGACCTATCTCCATTCCTGCATTTGCCTTGCTAGTAAATCATCAAACATAAGATAGATAAACCTCAGAGGAACAACTGAAAAAATAAATTCAGCACTCGCCTATTGTATAAAACATAATTGAATGATCCCCACAGATGTCAAACGGAACCCCCACTCCAAGCCAAGCCTGCATTCCCATTTTATTCTCGACCCAGTGAGCCATAGGTGCCCAAATCACAGCCTCTCAGTTCCAAGCTCTCTTCCCCTTACAATTGTAGAGGGCCTTCTCCATATTGTAGGTGCTTAACATCTGCGTAAGCCATTGCTGCACTGTAGAAGGGTCTTCATCTTGCCACAAAGCAGCGATAAGGAGACGTGCTACTGTCATGGCAACAAAAACAAAACAAAGCATCCCCTTGTTCCTACCCATGCTTTGATCGATCCCAGTTAACAACAATGATGGACTAATATTAACCTCTTTTTCCAAAATAACCCTTAGAATACCCTAAGTCTCTCCTTAAATGCATGCTGTTCAATACAACCATAGAACAGATATTCCATGTCCACCAGGCCACTCCTGCACCACTGACAACAATCACCAGGACTTTTCCCCCATTGGAACATCGTAGAAGGGGTATAATATAGATTGAAAATAGCCTTGTAATGCTGACTCCTCAACGAGGTCGTGAACAAAAAAACTGTGCAACCTCTAATGACTCCTCCAGATCTGTCACTGGGATTCCCAATCTTGCCTCCCATTTCTTACGCTGCGGTTCAAGATCATACACAGTGTCCTAGTTCACAGCCTATATATTTGACCAACCCTAGCCTTTTGGATCATGTACCCAACTAGCAGCATCCTTCCGAGAAACAGTACTCCATCCCCAAGTTTAGTAATACAATTCCTAATCTGTAAGTGCTTGAAAAAGGTTTTCCCGCACAGGCCAAACCTGAGCTGCAGATCCCCATCCATCTTCATCTAGGAAGGACCATATACATCAATGCCCGCTGAAACGTTTTGTACTGCCAGATTAAGTTAATGCATACAGAGTCTAATTGTTCGAGCCATGGTGCCTCCACTTCCAGTGGAATGGCCCGGAACAGATATAAAACCTTTGGTAATACATTAATTTGTAATACATTGCACCTTTCTTCCAACGTTAAATGTAAACTGTTAATTCTCCTAAGATCCTGGCTGGTCTTAGCTAACACTGGGGCATAACTGGTTTCAGTAATTTTCCCCACATTGGCAGTAATTCTGATACCTAAATACATTGCCTCCACTACTGTTCGGTCATCTGTCAAGTCTAAATTATGGGTACAAATGATCTGTGTCTTCTATTTGCTCACGAAGTAGGCAGAGAGTGTGCCAAACCCTTCTGCCTTCCTTTCTATTTCAGCCAGTGGTTTTTGCTTCTTTAATGAGAGCAGGGTGATATCCTTCACATAGGCTAGTACTTTGGTGTCAAATCCTTTGATAGTGACCGGTGCAATTACCCCTTCCTTAATAGTTGCACAGTGCGTGGGCCCCCCCTTGTAATCACAACCATTCCTGACTCCATTGCCATAATCTGGAGCTACCCAGTAGGCTTATAGCATAGTGCCTTTATAGCTTTGATGAAACTTTCCACAAACACTTTGCACCTAAGAGCTTCCCAGAGGTACCCCATGACACACGGTTAGAAGCCTTTTATGCACCAAGGAGGATCACAGCCAAATAATCCACTGTAACCTCTGTGATATCAAACAATGTCATTGCTCTCTGGATATGATCAGTTGTACCCCACCTAGGTATAAAGCCATATTGCCAGGGTAAGCTGATTTGGCAATAATCCTCCCTAACAGCACTACAAATATTTTTTAATATAGCTTGGCATCTGAATTATTTAATGACATAGGTCTATATATCCCTGGTTTCGTTGGGGGCTTTCCCTTTTTAAAAAAAAAAAAAAAAAAACTATATTAGTGCAGGCCATGAAGCTGGGGACACTTCTTCCCACTGCATCGCGAGAAACGTGTCCAATAGATCATTTGCCAGCTCAAAGAAAAATACTTGATAAAACTCTGAAGGCAACTAATCTGGCCCTGCAGCTTTCCAAGATGCTAAAGTCTTAAGGGCTTCCCTCACTTCGTCAATTGTTATAGCAGACTCCAAGGCTGCAACTTCCTCATTGTTTAAGTGACATAGGCTAGTGTCCTCCAAGAACTCCTGTATCTGAGCCAAAAAGGGGAATTTTTCTTCCTGACAGAGATCTTGGTAACATCCCTCAAAAGCGTTAACGATGGAGTCAAGGCTATCAACTAGCTTACCATCTATCCCTTCTGTAGCATCAATCCGCCTTTCTACTTCCCACTGTCGTAGATGAAGGGCCAGCAGTCTCCCCACTGACTCCCCATACTCATAGCTTTCTGTTCTATCAGCCTGACATTTCCTTACGATAGACCTACAGTAATAGCAATTGATTCTACCTTTTGTCATCCCTATTTTTTGCTGAATCCCTTGATCCTCATGCCCACCAATAATTCGCTTCATATGTATTGCTTCTAGGTCAAGAAGTTGAGCATGCAGCGCAATACTAAACAACGAAAAACTAACAGTCTCACCGTGATACCCCCTTTAAATGAGTCCCAAACTGCCCCTGCAGAAGTGCTATTGCAGTTCACTTCTAGAACTTCCACTATCCATTTTTTCATACGCTCAATATAGGCAGTACCAAGAAGCACTTTCTGTTCAAAGCTCCAAGTACTCTGCCTCCTAACAGCTCAGAGGTCTGATAGTTCTAACCGCAAAGGGCTATGGTCTGGCACTACTCTCGGGCGCCTCTTGATGACTGATTTACACTAGTCCTGCTAATATCAAGAACTAGTCCAATAGAACTCTGGCTCGTAATGTGATTATTGTACATTGCGACTTCCCTTATTGTGACAACAAAGCCTGTGATTTTGCAAAATTGCCAACTTTGCGATGACAAAAAGGCTTTAATAGATCAGGCCCATAGTCACTTCTTAATTAATTGCAAATAATATAAAGCAGTCTATTCCTTCGTAGCAAGATGTGTGATCAGCAAACATCTATAACTAAGTATACTAACAATAGCTACACATATACTGAACAGGAAAACATTGTTATGGTTGACCTATGGGTATGGTACAGAGGTTTATGTATCAACCTAACTATTAGAACACACATATGCAAACACAAATGGTTCTAGCAAAAGCAGGTTTAGAAAGAGAAGTTTTTCCTTTCGTACGCAGAGTTAAATTTCCCACTTGGCCTGCAGCATAGGAGGCACAGAAATCCACAGTTGGGGTGGTACCACTGGAAAGGCCCCATCACACCAACTAGTTTTGCTAATCTAGCTTGTTGAACTAAAAAAGTGGTTTTGGGTTACTGGTTTTAAGCACCTAGCTGGCATGTATCTTCCAAAGTGGATGTTAAGCAAAAGAAGACGTTCCCTTACAGGAATTCGTGAAGTAAAACCCGTGCATTTAATATCACTCTATTCATTATAGGAAGACAATGCACCTTGTGCAGCATGGCTAAAATGTAGTTGAATGCCTTAAGACCATAGATCATCTCTGAAGCTATGTTCTGTGCCATGTGCAAGTTGGTCAAAGTTTTTATGTCTTACGTACAGACATATTTAACCGTGTGTTGTTGAAAGACCTACTGTGTGCAGTACTCCCCCAATGCAACCATCGTGATGAATGCATGCACACGTCATGTAGCTGGGGTCAGATTTCAGCCTATTTTTGACCGATGCTGTTCTGCAGATTGTATTCAGAGAATGGTAATATGATGCAAAACATTTTAAAAGAGAAGTTATTCTACTCATGGTTTTCAAAGAATGAAATGTCACACAAGATCTACTCAAAGGGGTTTATGCATAAATTATCCAACTATTGTAGAAGTTGACAAGAGCAAGCTGAGGAGGGAGAAAGAAAATATATTTATTACATTTCATGAAAAATGCACTTAAGGATCATGATCTATAATAAGACATTGGCCCTGTTATTATATTAACGACTTTGAATTGTTTTCCATAGTGTGCATAAATGCTTCTTCTAATGAAGATCACAGAGCACAATAGACTGAGAATTACTTTAAAATGTTAAAGTTGTATTACCACAAAAATTTCAAATGTGTGACTACATGTAATTTTGGGGGTTGAGTAAAGTCACATGATTGCTGTAACATCCAGTGTTCCTCATTTTTTTAAATAAGAAATTGTTTTGAAAGCGCTGGCATGGGACGGATTTCCATTTTGATGTGCTGATAACAGTGTAACAAGCAGTGTTTGGTGAATTACGTGTCCCTGTCCTTTCTGGATCATTGATCAAAGTTGTGGGTGACCCCGAAGGCAGTGGTGCAATTGTAGTCTTTAGAAATGTGCACAGTGGGTCGCTTCCTTCCTGGTGGTTAGATCAGCCTCACAAATGTCATGTGTGGTTGGAAGGGCTTCACCAAAAAAGACTGTTTCCAGTATAGTTGTTTAAAAACATTACCAGATTAGGGTGGTTCTTGAGATTTGGGAAAAGAATTTGCATTTCCCAGAACTTGGGGCCTTATGCAGAAAGCGATTTTAAGGTCACAAAGGTTTGATTTCACGCTTGCGACCGCAAAATTTGTTTTTAAATGCACAAAACTCAAACTGAGATTCAATAACACATTACTGATTCACAATTTGGGTTTCAGGTTGAATACAGAATCAGTAGTTGGAATCGGTGTGTAAAGTGTATCTGTTCTAAATACACATACCTTAACTTATGTATTCATTTTTTATTACCTTAATCCAGTCTCAAAACATTACAATTTTACCACCAAACCCAACTTGGAGGTAGCCATTCGCAAATGGGAGCGAGACCCCAAGTGAATGTAGACAAAAGCATTTGTTAAGAGCAAATGCCTGTTCCTAAGAAGTGTTTGTAAAATTCTTCTTTTTCTTTTTCAAACACATCCCATTTTCCTTTTAGGAATACAGGCTGTGTGTACCAAACAAAAAGATTGTTCTATTTAACCCCTTCGCTGCCAGGCCTTTTCCCCCTGACGTGCCAAGCTTGTTTTTTTTGCTGTTTGGGGCAGTTTGTGCTTAGGCCCTCATAACTTTTTGTCCACATAAGATACCCACGCCAAATTTGCGTCCTTTTTTTTCCAACATCCTAGAGATTTTAGAGGTACCCAGACTTTGTGGGTTCCCTTGATGGAGACCAAGAAATTAGCCAAAATACAGTGAACATTTCATTTAAAAAACGAAAATGGGAAAAAGGGCTGCAGAAAAAGGCTTGTGGTTTTTTCTCTGAAAATGGCATCAACAAAGGGTTTGCAGTGCTAAAATCACCATCCTTCCAGCTTTCGGGAACAGGCAGTCTTGAATCAGACAACCCAATTTTTCTACACAATTTTGGCATTTTACTGGGACATACTCCATTTTTACAATTTTTTGTGCTTTCAGCCTCCTTCCAGTTAATGATAGAAATGGGTGTGAAACCAATGCTAGATCCCAGAAAGCTAAACATTTCTGAAACGTAGACAAAAATTCGAAATTCAGCAAGGGATAATTTGTATAGATCCTACAAGGGTTTCCTACAGAAAATAACAGCTCAAATAAAAAAATATTGAAATTGAGGTAAAAAAAACATATTTTTCTCCACGTTTTACTCTGTAACTTTTTCCTGCGATGTCAGATTTTTGAAAGCAATATACCAATACATCTGCAGGACCTTTCTGGTTGCGGGGATGTATAGGGCTTGTAGATTCATCAAGAACCCTAGATAACCAGAGCCAATAAATGAGCTGCACCTTGCAATGGGTTTTCATTCTATACTGGGTATACAGCAATTAATTTGCTGAAATATAAAGAGTGAAAAATAGGTATCAAGAAAACCATTGTATTTCCAAAATGGGCACAAGATAATGTGTTGAGAAGCAGTGGTTATTTGCACATCTCTGAATTACGGGGTGCCCATACTAGCATATGAATTATAGGGCATTTCTCAAATAGATGTCTTTTTTACACACTGTCTTACATTTGGAAGGAAAAAATTTAGAGAAAGACAAGGGGCAATAACACTTGTTTTGCTATTCTGTATTTCCCCAAGTCTCCTGATAAAAATGGTACCTCACTTGCGTGGGTAGGCCTAGCGCCTGCAACAGGAAATGCCCAAAAACATAATGTGGACACATCACATGTCCCCAAAGAAAACAGACCTGTTTTTTGCTAAGTGCCTAGCTGTGGATTTTGGCATCTAGCTCAGCCGGCATCTAGGGAAACCTAACAAACCTGCACATTTTTGAATACTAGACACCTAGGGGAATCCAAGATGGGGTTACTTGTGGGCTCTCACCAGGTGCTGTTACCCAGAATCCTTTGCAAACCTCAACATTTGGCCCAAAAAAACACTTTTTCCTCACATTTCGGTCACAGAAAGTTCTGGAATCTGAGAGGAGCCACGATTTATTTCCACCCAGCTTTACCCCAAGTCTCCCGATAAAAATGGTACCTCAATTGTGTGGGTAGGCCTAGTGCCCGCGAAAGGAAAAACTACCTGTTTTTTCAGGGGGGGGGGGGGTGCCTGCGTTTTTGGTCCTGGGCTCAGCAGCCATCTAGGGAAACCTACCAAACAAAGACATTTCTGAAAACTAGACACCCGAGGGAGTCCAGGGAGGTGTGACTTGCGTGGATTACCCAATGTTTTCTTACCCAGAATCCTCCAGAAACCTAAAACTTAGATTAAAAGTCACATTTTCCCCACATTTCTGTGTGGGATGACCTCACTGGGACAAATTTTCTACCACCCAATGTTCCCCTGAGTCTCCTGGTAAAAATTATACCTCAATCGTGTATGTGGGCTAAGTGCCTGTGACAGGGAAGAGCCAAAAACATGTCGAAATTGAGGGGTAACCAAAGCGGGTCCAAAAGAGCAGTTTGAAAAAAAAAAACATTTTTAGGCTGACAAGTGCAGTAGAATTTTTATCGGTATAAATGAGACAATGCTGGATGGTAGGAATTTTGTGGCTTCCTGCAGATTCCAGAAGGTACCATCACAACAATGTGGGAAAAGTGTGTGATTTCCAGCTAAGTGGGAGGTTTGCAGGGCATTTGTGGATAAGAAAATGGTGTGGGGTGCATGTGAAGCACACCACCCTGGAATCACCTAAATGTTTAGTTTTCAGATGTGTCTAGGTCTTGTGGATTTTTCTACATGGCAACGTCCCAAAGTCCAAAAAGTGCAGCCCTCACCATTCTAAGAGGGACTATTTTGAGAGTTAGCCAAGCTCTCATGACCGAAATGTAAAACCAAAACCCCAAATAATCAAATGTCCTCTTGCTTGCCGTGGGATAAGATGTTTTAGTGTCCAGGGGAGAGCTGATAGACTGTTACCCCTTCAGTTGGGATGGGGGCATAACCAGGCCCATACTGGTTGGTAGCCACCACCCCACTATTTGTTGTTTTTTAAAAAATCCCTGGCATCTAGTAGAGTTTCTGCCCCGAGTGTGGATCAGGGGTATTTGCCCCATCTGCCCACTGGTGGGCAGAACAACTTTGGACCCATTTATTTGGGGTGGGGTATGGCCATACCCCCACCCTCTTATTTTGAAAAAAAATCTTCCCTTGTCTCTGGTGGGCTTTCTGCCCCCCTTGGCAGTAATGTGCCCCAATGGTGAACGACACTTGCCCAAGGGGCTGCCCCCCCAAACAAAACACACACATACACACACTCCAATCCCTGGTGCCTCAGTGGTCTCTGCCTCCCCGGGGAAGATCGGCCTAATAGAAATAGGCCGATCTGCCCCCAAGAGGAGCGGAAATGGCCTAAAATAAATTTGCCCTTCCCCCACGGGGAGCGACCCCTGCTTAAGGGGTCGCTCCCCGTGTGTGAAATTGGAGCCAAAAAAAAATCCCTGGTGCCTAGTAGTTTCTGCCCCCCTTGGGGGCAGATCACCCTAATAAAAATAGGTTGATCTGCCCCCCGGGGGGGCAGAAATGGCCTAAATACAATTTGCCCCCCAGGGGAGCGACCTTTGCCTAGGGGGTCGCTCCCCATATATAAAAAAGAAAAGTAAACATAAACAAAAATATATCCCTGGTGTCTAGGGGTGTCTGCCCCCCCCCCTTGGGGGCAGGTCGGCCTAATTATAATAGGCCGATCTGCCCCCAGGGGGGCAGAAAAGTCCTAAAAATATTTTGCCCCCACTGGGGAGTGGCCCTTACCCAAGGGGCAGCTCCCCTTATATGCAAGTATAAAAAATAATCCCTGCTGTCCAGTGGTTACTGCCCCCCTTGAGGGCAGATTGGCCTAGTATAAATAGGCCAATCTTCCCGAAAGGGGGGTAGAAATGGCCTAAATACAATTTACCCCCTCAGAGGTGCGGCCCTTGCCCTAGGGGCCACTTCGTATACATAAAAACATAAAGTAAATTAAAAATATATATGTATCCCTGGTGTCTAGAGGTTTCTACCCCCCGGGGGCAGATTGGCCTGCCCCCAGGGAGGGCAGAAATGGCCTAAAAATATTTTGCCCCCTCTGAGGAGCGGCCCTTGCCCTAGGGGCCGCTCCCCTTATGCGTAAGAAACAAAATCCCTGGTGTCTAGTGGTTTCTGCCCCTCCCCTCCCCCAGGGGGCAGAAATGGCCTAAAAATAGTTTGGCCCCCCGGGGAGCGACCCTTGCCTAAGGGGTCGCTCCCCACATATAAAAAAAAAAAGGTAGCCCTGATGTGCAGGGGTTTTCTGCCCCCAGGGGAGGCAGAAATGGCCTAAAAATGATTTGGCCCCCTGGGGAGCGGCCCTTGCCCAAGGGGCCGCTCCCCTTATGTGTCAGTATCACCAAAAACAATTCCCTGGTGTCTAGTGGGCATTTCTGCTGCCCGATTGCATCGCGATCGGGAAGCGGAAATGCTTGCAGAGACATGAAAGGAAAGGAAAGGCCTTTCCTTTCAAGCCTTTGCCGTCCCCCTCTTCCCAAGCGGAAGAGAAATGCTGAGCATTTCTCTTCCGCATCACGCTGGAAGCATACTTCTAGCGTGATGGGCCGTGACCTCTGATGAGGTCAGCATGTGATTGGGTGCTGACATCATCAGACGTCACTGAGGTGGTCGGGTGGAAGGGTAAGTGATGCTGGATTTGAGGGAAGGTCAGCAAGCCTGATTCATCAAAGAGGTCATTTTACAATTTGCTTGCTGCCATGCTAAATATCCGGAGCCCTGATGAGCTGGGGGGATATCTGGATTATTCATGATGAGAGCTTCTTATTCATCTGTATTTTATCCCACACCCCCGTTGTGGCTCTCAGAATAGGAGAGATATACACTTCTGGTGGTCTACATGATTTAGGAAGCCATGGTATCTTCCATAAATGGATGCCTGCAATGGCCTGGTCTATGAAGCACCAATGTTTTTCCGTGTGTGACCTGCTACACTCTACTAAGTATCACAATTGAGCTGCTTGGTAGTAGTGGGCAAGGTGAGGAATCCCCAAGCCCCTCATCTTCATTGGTAAGTAAGTCAGTTTCTTGGTTAAACACTTTTTTCCCCTTTCAAATGAACTCCTCAATATGTTGCTGTAACTTAACTAGAATCTGTGGAGAGGGAGCTAATGGCAGCGTCTACTACCTAAATTTCTATATGTTATGCAAAGTAATTTTTACTGCTGCGATACGGCCCAACCAGAAAAGTGTGTGGTTCTTCCATTTGTGTAAGTCCGTCCGTGTATTTGTTAATAAAGCACCATAGTTAGAAGTTACACTTTGAACAGTGGTAGGGTGAATGTTAAGGCCCAAGTATCCCACTCCCCTCTGGAAATTGTTGTTGCAGAATAGTCTGTGTTGATGTTGAGATTGTTAAATTTAGAATCTGGGATGTTTGTAAATTCACTTTAAATGCAGAAGCTCTCCCAAAAATCTCTAGCTTGTTTATCAGTGGAAGGCAAGGAACCGAGGAGATGTGTTAGCATCACCATAAACTCATCCACATATAATGCTAGTTTATGGTCTCGACCCCCCATTGTCATACCCGTTATCAAGGGGTTTTGTCTAATGCGCTCTGCCATGCGTTCCATAGCCAGTGCAAAAAGTAATGGAGAGAGCCGGCAGCCCCGTCTAGTGCCTCTAGTCGCTGGGAAAGGGTATGACATTAACCCGTTCACCTCTACCATCGCCTGTGGTCCATTGTAAATGCCTTGTATCCATTTAATAAATCTCTCGCCCAGTCCCACCGTCCGCAATACTGCAAACAAGTAATATATTGTAGAAAATGAGGTGTAGCTAGAGATCAATTTGTGTATATGTTTGCTGAGCTGCCGAGTAAAAAGTGTAATCTCTCTTTGTAGGATGACAATGTTGCAAACATCTGTGAGCCCATACTCTGCTAATTTCTCCAGGCTCTGCACTGAGAATGCCCCTGTCTGTCCCACATGCTGCACCTACCAATCAAGCCCAGTATCTGGCACCAAATTAAAGTCCCCTCCAATGAGCACAGCCCTACCTACGTGGCCATCACCTTATCTAAAGCTTCCAGTATAAAAAACACCCAATGTTCGTTAGGGCATATAATGTAGCAAGGGTCAATGTATGTGAATGGAGTGTAATGCGAAGTGATAATAATCTACCAGGAATGTCGGCCTGAATCTGCGTCACCCTACCTGGGAAATGGGTAGCCAAAAGAATTGCCACCCCTGCTTTTTACCCTTTACCCGAAGAGAAGTATCGCTGGTTAATCCATTTAGACCATAGTCGTTTACAATCTGCTTGGACATATGTCACACCCAAGGTCTCGGATTGAGGATAGGAATGCCACAGGTGCATTAGGCCCCCGGATGTTATAACTGATAATGCGTACCATTGTGGGTTTGGGGTTTAATTACGGATCTGTGAATCATCTCCCTATATGTTTGAGGGTAGCCACTGAATGTCCTGTATGTATCTATGTCGTGCCACTGATAGTGTGTACTACGTAGAGTGGAGAAGGAAAAGTAGAAAGAGATAAACATATAAAGCAAAACAAGAACCATTGTGGATTACCACAGTGCAGCTTCAAACCAATAGGAAGGGGTCCATGGCCAGGCATCTCAATCTGTATGAGATTCCCTTTTGTGAGATCAAGGACCCCGTCGTCTGTTCCTGTCTCCTCAACAATTGGAGGAGGGCCTCTCCAGCCCGTCGGCGTGCAGCTCCATCAGAGAGGTGGAGTGCTCTCATGTGAAGACAGTGTAATGCCTATGTGAATCGTTTATCTCTCAGTCATTGTCCATATCAGAGGTGGGCTCCTGAGGCTCAACCATCGGAGAAGTGCCGCCGTGGGGTCTACTGCAATGGAAAGCATTATTGCAGTAGAACCCACCATTTTCCCCTTCTTCCTTCTTGTTGGACGTTTGTGAGGTGCCAATAAGTCAGTTGAACTTGGTTGCGATGGGTGTCGTTCTTCATCATTTTGGGGTTTGGTTAAGGGTAACACTATTTGCGCCCCTTCCAGGGTGCGTACACTGTTGGTCTCTGCCTCCCATAAAAATGTGAGTCTAAAGGCGTGACCCCAGGGGTAGCACACTCCTCTCTTTTGTAGAAATTCTGTAATGGGACATAGTTGGCGGCGTCTCTGTAGTGTTATGGGTGAAAGGTCTTCATATGGCCAAAGTTTATTACCTTCAAAGTCAATTTGATTGCGATCTTGTGCTGCCGCCATGATGATTTCCTTTTGTTTGTAGTAATGCATGCAAGTTAAAATATCTTATGGTTGCCCTGGGGATGTCGCCGGTCTCCCTGCTCTATGAACTCTGTCTAGGACAGTCTCTTGTGGCGTGCTTTCTGGGGCAATATGGGGGAACAGTCTGCCTGTGTATTACTCCAGATTCCCTCTGGATGCTTGCAACAGAACTCCTTTAATCCTTATGTTGGCTCTCCTAGATCGATTTTCCTCGTCTTCCACCTGGTATCGGAGGTCCGCATTCCTATCTTGCAGATCCAAGATTTCACATTGGTGGGCGTCCAGTTCTTCTCCTTGCCTGTCAGCAGAGCGATCGAGAGTATCTATATGATCCCCCAGTTTGTTCATGTCCTTTGTGAGGCCTTTAATGTCTCCAGCAAGGTCCTGTTTGAGTGTAGCTATATCTGTATGCAGTGCTCCAAAGAGAGATTCCAGGAAGGTACCTGCAACCGGTTCAGTGTTGTCAGTTGAGATGATAGAATCGCTCATTGCATTGGATTACCTCGGCCGGGTGTCGTCATCTATCTGTGCTATTTCTTTCCCTGGTGCCTTCATGAGTAAGTCTCTAATCGAGGCATCTTTCTTGTGTGATTGTGGGCCCGCCAGGTTCTCTCCACCGCAGCCTCGCGGGGCATCTTCACTGAATTGCCAATGAATAGTTCACCCCCAATAGAACGATATTGTCATGTTACCTTCTCCATTTTTGGTGTGTGGGGGTTTCCTGGATGGTACCCCTGAGATGGCTGATTTATTGAGGGTGCCTGTGCATTAGCCATGGGTGTCACCAGTCCCCAGTTCTAT
Source organism: Pleurodeles waltl (assembly GCF_031143425.1). Lineage (NCBI taxonomy): Eukaryota > Metazoa > Chordata > Amphibia > Caudata > Salamandridae > Pleurodeles > Pleurodeles waltl. Next base: position 1,646,513,680 of record NC_090445.1, read on the forward strand.
TATTCCTCTGCATATGCTCCTAGTGCCATATTTACAAAGTGGTGAAATGCATGCTTTGTGCCACTTTGTAACCCTTTCCGCTACAATATGCTTGCACCAGGCATGACGTATGCAAAGGGGGCGTTCCCGCTTAGAGGGGCCGAAATAATGATGTAACTAAATCTAAAACATTTCCTTGCGACATGTTTTTTCAGCACTTGTAACCCCTGTTTAGAGCAGGCGTTAAAAAGGGGCTTCCATTATTTATAATAGGCCCCTATGTACTCTGCAGGAGTAGCGCCAATATTTTGGCGCTACTCCTGCAGAGTACATCAATAGCATCATGAAAAATTACACTATTGCTCCCTACTCTGTGCCATGGTGCGCCATATTTTAAATATGGCGCACACATGGTGGCGGTAGAGGGGTGCAGGGAATGTTGCGCTGCACTTGGTGCAGCGCACTTTCCATAAATCTGCCACTAAATAGGACTGGACTTCTCACACTGTGGGGAATATTTATAATGCCCTAGCGCCACCTTGCGTCACATTAATGTCATTAGTTTTTTACATTAATGTGGCCCATCGAGGCTGAAATCCCTGCACCGTATTTACAGCGTGGCGCAATGCATGCATTGCGACACTCTGTAATCCTTTGCGCTACATTATGCCTGTACCAGGCATAATGTATGCAAAGGGGGCATTCCCCCGTTTGGCAAGCTGGAAAAATTGAGCAAGAAAATCTGAGATTTCCTTGCTCCACATTTTACGGCACTTTTAACGCCTGCTGAAGAGCAGGCGTTAAAAAGGACATTCTATTCTTTAGGATGGGCCCCTATGTACTCTGCAGGAGTAGCAGCAACATTTTGCAGAGTACATCAACATTGTCACATAGAATGACGATATTGCCCCCTACCCTGTGCCATGGTGCACGTATATTAAAAATATGAAATACGGCGCACACATGGTGGCGGCAGGGGTGATGCTGATGGGCTCAGGAAAAGTGGCACTGCGCTCGGTGCAGCGCCACTTTCCATAACTCTGCCCCTAAGAGTGTGTGTCAGGAAGGTGTCTTTCCTGACAGCTAGGCCGGCACAAGCTGAAAGCTCACAATAGGCAGAGCCGGGCAGGCCTTTTATTCTATTAGGCATTTCCCCAGTGCGCTTGAGCACATGGAGGGCGGTTTTGAAAACCCGTGGCTGGTTTTGATGCCTTTGTCAATTTCCCATCTTCCTGAGGCTGATTGCAGCAGGCAAGGGGAGGTTTAAAGGGGGATGGGAATGCAGAGAAAGCAATTAGAGAGTGAGAGAATATATGGATGGAAGGATGAAGACAAAAGGAGAGGAAATGAATCAAGAATTTTTTTTTCAGGGCTGCTTTTGGTTACCCAGTTCGCCCCCGGCCGGCCTAGAGCCCATCTCCTTAAGACCCAGGGTCAGCAAGAGTTTGACGCACAGGACATCTGTTTGACAGATCCTTTGCTACCCTTCATAATTCCAAATGCAGCCCTTTGTCTTAATTGTAAGCACAAACATGTTTTATTACCACTGCCCTTTCTAACTCCCAGAGTAAAATAGTTTGTTTATGTTGGACTTTTTTGCTTATGCAGGGTCATCCCCAATCTTTTTGCCTCCTGCCCCTTAATTTTTTCGGACCTGTTGCTGTTGGCTTTTGAACTCTGAGCACTTTACCACCTAGGTAGCCTCAAGGCAGGGTGCAGTGTATGGTTAAGGTAGGACAGATAGTAATGTGTTTTATATGTCCTGACCGTGAAATATTGCTACAATTGTTTTTCACTGTTGCAAGGCCTGTCCCTCTCATAGTTTAACATGGGGGCTACCTTTAAATATGATTAAAGTGTAGATTTCCTTTGGGAGCGGATGGACATGTGGAGTTTGGGGTCTCTGAGCTCACAATTTAAAAATACATCTTTTACTAAAGTTGATTTTGAGATTGTGTGTTTGAAAATTCCACTTTTAGAAAGTGAGCATTTTTTTGCTTAGACCATTTCTGTGACTCTGCCTGTTTGTGGATTTCCTGTCCGTGTCAGTTTGACAGTTGGGCTGGTTGTACCTCACACTAGACAGTGACACAAAAGGAGCTGGGGTGTAGTCTGCATTTCCTGATGAGTCATCTGTGCTAGGTAGGAGGAGAGAAGTGGTCATTTACACCTGAAATGGCTGTGCCTGTCCTCACACAATGCAGTCTCCGACCCCCTGGTGAATATCTGGGGCCTGGCCTGGGCAAGGCAGGATTTCACATTCAAAAGAGACTTTACTTTGAAGTAGGCCTACTTCAAATGAGAAATTGGGTATAAGAAGGGCACCCAAAACCACAGACTTTAGAACACTTCTGAAAACAAGAGGAACCTTTGCCTGGAGAAGAGCTGAAGAGCTGAGGAGAAGTGCTGCCCTGCCTGTGACTGCACTTTGTGGAGCTATCCTGCAGTTGCTGCTTCTGCCAGAGTAAGAGGGCAAAGGCTGGACTTTGTGTGCCTTCCTTCTTGTGAGGAAATCTCCAAGGGCTTGATATAGAGATTGCCTCCTGTTGTTTGAAGTCTCAGGGACAGCAAAGACTTCTCTCTGCCAGCACCTGGAGTCTCTGGAGAGACTCCTGCTCTGACAAGTGGTGCCCTATCCAGTCCCTGGGCCCTTGAAAGGAAAGCTGGTGGAAATCCAAGGAAATAGACTTCGGACGACTTCGGACAGACGCTGCTGCTAAATCCGGTGAAGCCACCTGCAACCGACTCTGTGATCTTCACTGGAACGCGACGACCTTCACAGGCCTGACACCGCTGAAGCCCCGCTGAAGTCCGCGACTCCGTGGAAGTCGCTGCACCACATTGTGACCGACGCCACTCGAAGTGCGCGGATTTAACGTTTCGCACAGATGCCACGATCCCCGACTTCGCTCATCGACTTGTTTTCACTCTTCACCAAAGGTACTGTACTTAGGGGTCTACGCAACTCCGTGTTCGGTGCCGCTGGTGTCGGCTTGTTGGGAATGACTCCGTCATGATGCCGTGTTAACACCTCATCAAAGCATTTTGTGTTTCTAAGTGTTATTTTTTAGTTTAGTATTTAAAAATTCATAACTTGACTTGTGTATGTCGGATTTTTGCCATTTTGGTCTTGTTTTGTTTAGATAAATATTTCCTATCTTTTCTAAACTGGTGTTGTGTCATTTTGTATTGTTTTCATTAAGTTACTGTGCGTTTTGGTACAAATACTTTACACCTAGCACTCTGAAGTTAAGTCTACTGTTCTGCCAAGCTACCAAGGGGGTAAGCAGGGGTTAGCTGAGGGTGATTCTCTTTTACCCTGACTAGAGTGAGGGTCCTTGCTTGAACAGGGGGCAACCTGACTGTCAACCAAAGACCCCATTTCTAACAGTTTAAAACATATATAACTTTGAACCCCGCAAGTAGGCTTCACGTGTGCGTTATTTAATTTAAGACGCGTCTCTATTACTCTGTACATCTCAGCTATGTTTTAAAACTCTCTTTTAGTCTCAGGTGCTCTCTATGTGCACGTCAGTGGTGCAAATAATGTATTTATCTTGTATGCGTCTTATCAGGAGTCATTTTAATATCAAGACGTTGGACCGTGAAAAAGAAATGCACATTGTTTAGAAGTCTAATCTAAGTGCCTTCATGAAATCCCAGCGCTTCGTGGCAGTGTCTGTGATATAAACATAAATTTGCATGGACAGTGAAAGAAAACATTTTCATTACAAAGAAGGCTGCGTTATTTCCTCGCTGCTGCAAATTTATATTTAAAAATGTAAGGATCGTATTTCTTGCTGCAGAAAAAACCCTTATCATTCCATCAGTTTGGGAATTTCACACCATATGGGCTAAATTGTCACCTCTTTAATACCTGAATACATCAACCAACAGCTGAAAGGTGAGTAGGTAGAGTTTTTGCAGTGAATGCCGCAGTGTTACACCCCATGTGCAATATTTCTAATAACATCTGAATCGCTAGAGCTAGAAAACGGTTTAATTTGTTGAAATCTGCACAGTAATTACACAGCAGATGGTGGATTATGTGTCAAAAGAAGACAGATCCACAATTAAACAGCAAATGTACAAAAGTGCAGTACCCCTAAGTAACTATGAAGGTCCTTGTTACCAGGATACACAGTTTCCAGTGTTGGGCTTGACTTACAGAACCCATCAACCTCTGGCACTAGTGTATTTGTTTCTTTGATTGTTTCACATAGTGCTTGGAACGTCTTCTCAACACTGACATCAGAAGTATGAAGAGGGCTAGAATAGTTTCCTGGTTGCTGGCGTGTGGCTATGACTCTAGGAACACCAGTGACATATGGCATGAATGGCTTCCATTCCACCTAGTGTCAGTGCAACACTCCCATTATATTAATTTGTTAAACAGAGGTCCAACGACCTTAAGGCTCTGACATGGAGCCCTATAGCCACACCAGAAAACTATGACCCTGATTTATACTTTCTGACGCAAACCTGAGCTAGCGCAGCTTTGCATCACAAAGTTTACCGCTGGCTACCGCTATTCCTAGACACCAGCCAAGTGTCATATTTAAGGAATGACACTAGCCGGCGCTAAGGCCTGGTTAACGTCAAAATAAATGACGCTAACCTGGTAGGGGAGGCGTAGGGGAGACTAGAGGTTGTGCATCAAAGAATGGCGCTAGTCAGGTTAGCGTAAAAAATATTGACTCTAACCTGACTAGCGTCATGTTTTGACGCACAACCCCCATAGACGTGACTCGTGTCTTAGCAAAGACAGGAGTCATGCCCCCCTGCCCAATGGCCATGCCCAGGGGACTCCTGTCCCCCGGGCATGGCCATTCGGCACAGTGCCATGTAGGGGGTCCCAAGTTAAAAAAAAATACTTACCTTGGATGGGTCCCCCCATCCTTGGGTGTCCTCCAGGTGTGAGTGGGGGTGTCCCTGGGTGCAGGGAAGGGAACCTGTGGACTGCTTCAATGGTCTCTGACCATGGAAATGAGCCCACAGGTCCCCTAACGGCTGCCCTGACCCAGACATTAAGTAATGGCGCTAAACAGGCTTAGGGCCCAAATTTAAGGCCCTCCTCCTCCCATGCGTCATTTTTGCACGGCAGGATAAATAAGGCGCAAAGGCCTTAGAATCATTTTTTACCTGGGAACGCCTACCTTGCATCTCATTGACTCAATGTAGTTTACCACAAGCAAAAAATGACGCTAACTCCATAACATTGACGCTAGACGGGTCTAGCGCCAAAGTATTAATATGGAGTTAGGTATGCGCCGGATTTACGTTAAAAAAGAAAAGACGCCCTATATTTTATAAAAAATTATGATACCAGTGGGAATTTTAAGAATAGCTGGAAAGGACTAGAAGTATTTCAAAGAAAAACTTTTGAGATTAATGCACGCTTATGTTAGAAGGGTTAAGCAGATATTGACAGAGACAATAGTTTCCACTTTTGTATTGTACAAATATGTTTATATTGTGCTAGTGATGCTTCAGTTTGAATCCGTGGACACTACAGATCTGGGGTCAACAACATTCAGCCTTCCAAAGTTAAATGAGAGTTCTTTGACTCCTGATAAAGAATTCCTGAGTGAAAGTTTACGAAGATTATTCAGTAAAAATATCAGTAGCATAAGGCTGAACCTTCAGTGAGGGCCCCTTGAGAACTATACAGGAAGGGTGCGACAGCGCTGCATTCCCTCCCAAAGAGACTCTCTTTCAGAAAGACACATGGTCCAAGATGGAAGCACCTCCACTGGTGCCCAGAGATACCCTCTTCCATGGGGTGGTCCCTGTGGCGAGCGGCAAGAAAGAAGAGGAAAGAAGCATAAAGGGAAAGAGAGAATAAAATAAGTGAGAAAGTGGGGATTAGTACTGGAGAAAAGAGAGGGGATCAAACAAGCCAGTGTTGAGAATGGGATGATAAACTAGAAGATGTGCAGAAGAAAGCAAGCGGTGAGGATGATGTGGAGCAAGACTGGGGGAGAGAGAGAGCAGAGGCATGAGGGAGGAAAGGAGGCAGAATTACAATGTAATAGGAAAGAGATGAAGATGAGCGAGAGAAAGCAGGAATAAGAGAAACGACAGCGATATAAAATGTTACAGGGGTTGAAGAGGCCAGCAATGGAGAATTTAGCAAGGGAGATGGAGTGAGAAAAACAATGCTACAGGAAGAACAAGAGAAAGAGCAAGGTACAGAACCACAATACTGGTAAACCTTCACTTAACAGGAAAAGCACTATCTGCAGACGGGCTAGAGCCTCAGTGAGGAGCCTAAGTGCTGACTATTCCTGGAGTCCCCTTGAGCCTCCAGAGCAGGTGTGATGCAGGCGTGAGGAGAAGACCCTGGTGCAGAGCCCTAGGAGCAGACCCTTGTGGACAGTGGGGCGAGCTGGCATTGGTGAGGGTGAGCAGACAGGAAAGAGTGGTAACTCTAGGGTCTGCAGCAGGGGGACAGTGTGGGGAGCAGACACACTTTAGTGGTGTGAAATGCCAGAACTAGTGGCCAATATCAGAAGATTACACTGATGAGCAGTGTAGGGAGGCGCAAAGAGCTGGCACTGCAGGACAGTGTAAGGCGGTAGCACTAATAGGCCCTGATAGACAGTGTGCGGAGGTGGCATGTGTGGGCAGAGAGTGGACACTGGTTTGCAGTGGAGCTGATAGTGGGGAGTGCACTGTTGGGTATTGAGCAGAGCTGCCACGGTTAGGCAGTGATAGAAGCTAACACTGTTAGGGAGTGTGAGGAGCAGAACTAGGGAACAGTGGGTTACATGCTCTGGTAGACAGCGTGAAGAGCAGGCACTGGTAGGGAATGTGAGGAATTGGCACTGATGAGCAATGAGCTAAGCTGGCATGCTTGGTCATTGTGAGAAAGTAGCACTGGCAGTGTCGGAAGCTTGTATTGGTGGTCACTGCGAGCATTTCATATTGAGGTGAGGCTTCAGGAGATAGTCTTGGTTGAAAGTGTGATGAGCTGGCATTTACTGTTGTAAGAAGCAGGTAAGCTGTGGGCAAAATGCAAAACTAATGCTGGCGGTCATGAAAGAAACTGAAATTACTGGGATTTATAGGGTGTTGTCAGCATAGGAAGGTGGTACCAGTGGGTAGGGTGGAACGCTGGCATTAGATGACAGTGAGGAGCTGGCACTTGTCAAGATGAGGAGCTAAGGTTGGTGGACAGAATGAGAAATTGGCACTAATGGGCAGTGAAAAGAATGGGACTAGTGGGCAGCGTGCGTAGTTGGAGCTGAGAGGCAATGTGATGAACTGGCATTTGTGGGCATGAGTGAGAAACCAAAATATCTTAAGACGCCCCTAGTGCAATGTTCACAGATCTGTGAAGAACTTCTAGAATCAGTGGTGCCAGTCATAAACCTCTGACAGGTACCAAATTCAGTCCCAAAGTTCAAGTAAATGTACTTTGTTCTGAGCTGGATGATTGTGACTTATCACAGATCTGTGAGGGACTTCAAGTTCCAGTGGTGTCAGTCACAAACCTCTGACGGGTACCAAATTCAGTCCAAAGTTCAAGTAAATGAACATTGTTCTAAGCAGGACGATTGTGACATATCACAGATGTAAGGATCGCTACTCTTGACAACGCACCAAAGCGGAAGACATGCCTAATTTAAAGCACCAGTTAAGGGGGGCTCTTGTAGTTAGATATATGCTATCAATTAATTCATGTATTTATTTCAGAACAATTGTTTAATTACTCAATTAAATAATATGAGTTTTGAATATCACTTGGTATATTTGGTCACTTAAAACCCTGACTTCAAATGACAATTAATAAGTGAATGAAGAATTCAGAAAAAAGGTAGGTTAGAGACGAATCAGCTGGACTAAAAGTCCATGTTTAGCAGTCCTAAAATGGTATCTACCTTCTGTTTTTCAGTTGTTTCTTTTGAATATGTAGTTTAATGATAAAACTAAGGGGCATATTTATAAGACCCTAGAGCCAACTTGAGCCACATTAGCATCATTTTTTACGCTAATGTCGCCCAACGAGGCCAAAATCCTCACCCTACATTTACAAAGTGGCACAATGCATGCATTTCGCCACTTTGTAACCCATTGCACTACATTATGCCTGCCATATTATGTAAACGGGACTTTCCCCTGCTAGGGGGGCTGAAATAAAGGTGCAAGGAAATCTAATAGATTTCCTTGTGTCATTTTGTACAGCACTTTTAATGCCTGCTCAGAGCACGCATTAAAAGGGGGCTTCCATTATTTATAATGGGCCTCTTTGTACTCTACAGGAATAGCCCCAATATTTTTGTGCTACTCCTGCAGAGTACATCAATAGCGTCATGAAAAATAAGGCTACTGCCCTCTACACTGCGCCACGGTGCACAGTATTTTAAATACAGTGCACACATGGTGGCAGTAGGGGGCAGTAAAGGGTGCAAGAGAAGTGTTGCTGCACACAGTGCCGCACCTCTTTTCTTAGATATGTCCCTAAGCACTTTGGGCCAGATTTAAGAAGCCCCTAGCACCACCTTACGCCACACTACAGTATTTTTTTTAATGCAGATGTGGCGTTAAGGTGGCATTTCCCCTGTGCCATATTTACAAAGTGCGCAATGCATGCCTTGCCCCACTTTGTAACCCCTTGAGCCACATTATGCCTGCACTAGGGATAATGAATGAAGGGGGGCTTTCGGGCACTAGAAGGCCCAGAAAAATGGTGCAGTGAAATTTAACAGATTTCACTGCTCCATTTCTTCTGTCCTTTTTAACGCCTGCTCAGAGCATACGTTAAAATGAGTGACCCATTTTAATCAGTGGGCCTACTTGCACTTTCATACAGTAGTGTCAAAATTATTGACACTAGTGTAGCAAAGTGCAACAACAGAGTCAAACATTTTGACGCTCATGTTCTAACTACCTCCATGGTACGCTGTATGTTAAATACGATGCAACAATGATGTAGCTAGGTGCCAGTAAGGGGGGGGCGCAGAATAAGTGGCGCATCTCAGCTGATGCACCACTTTTTCATGGGTCTGGGCCCTTATTCTCTGCTTTTGTGAGTGTTTTCTAAATATTATATATACACAAATGCAGTTTAGTCGTACACTTTGTGGTTTTATGGCGAACGATAAGCTTCGGAAAGAATTGTTCTGTTAAAAAATGATAGAGGAAAGATTCCAACTGTCTACTAAGCATCGATTTGCACAAAACCACCCTGGAGTGCCACTCTTGCCTTCGTGATGCATATCTCCTTGCAGAAGCTGGTGTGATGCTGTGTGCCACTTCCTGCTTTATACTATCTCCAATGTCCTGCTTCTTAAAATGTCACTGTGTCACTCACAACTTAAAAGCTTGGGCAGGAAAAGTGAATCAAGAATGTTGTGAGTCCAAAGATGGGGTGGGACACTAAGTAGGTTGTGTGGAAGGGTTTGAACAGAATTGGCAAAGCCAGAAAAGTGTGGGCAGCTAACATCTGCCATCAGGCTTCTTGTTTATAGAATTATTGACATGCTGAGCTCATATGAATAAATTGGAAAGGTATGAGTTTGTAATCAGTTTTTTGTCTCTAACAGGGTGAATGGGAGAGGCAACCTCTACCACGCATCACAGAGAAATTACCAAAGCCAGACCTTCACTGCCAATTACCCCTGCACCCTGCTCCTGCCATTTCTGCGCCTGTCAAGATCAAGACACAGAAGGCCAAGTAACAGACTGTGCAGAGAGAATGCCAAGAAAGAGACGCAGGAGGCCAATTAACACAATGTTCGCTAAGGGCGCCAAGATAGAGATGTACAAGAGGAAGTAACAGAATGACACATTGGTCGCCTGCCATGTGACCAGCCAGTAACACTTCTTTTGAAACTTACTGTTATGTAATGCCAAGTTCTCAGATAACTGTCTGGAGATCATTGGTGCAATGGAATAAGAAACATCTGCTACTTCTTAGAATGCCGCTACAACAACCTACCAGTGCATCCGCACCAATAGATCTGCCTGGGAATACATTGATCTTGTATGTATGTAATGTATAGAACACTACACCATGAGTAATATATCATAAAACATCTACATCAGTCACATTTAACCATACACCTTATCCTAATCAGTAGCCTATATCTACACCCTACCCTGTTTGTAACCCCATGGCTAACACTTGCACGCACTATAACGCCAAACCTATCATCAAACACAACATTTACCTAATTCTAACCACAAAACTAACCTTAAACCTAAAACCCAAGCCTCATCTTTAAACTTTTCCTAGTCCTTCCCTTAGCTCTAATCTTAGACCAAGTCCTTTCCACGCCCTAACCCCAACATTTACCCTAAGGTTTAAGCTCATTTTAGTCCTTAATCTTAAACCTTAAGGTTTAAGATAAGTTCTATCTCAAACCCTAACAGAATCAATGTAGGGGTGTCTGAGTAATGGTATGTCGATACCTTGCATCTATCAAGGGATGTGTTGATGTAGTGGAGTTGGTGTAACAATGGTGCGCCTTCAAATACGAACACAGAAAATTGAATATTAGAAGCTTTCCTGATGGACCAGTACACCAGAAATTTCATTCAGGGCTTGAGGTAAAGTTGGTAGCTCTGAGATTATCTATCCATCAAATAGAAAAATCCAAGTGGGTATTCAGGACAATTATTATATATGTGTAAATAATGAAGTTCAATTAATATTGTTTGCATTTTTGGGGTTACTCTTAAAGCTCAACTGAATTTCATTATTGACTGGTTTGATGTATCAGCCCTAAAAAGTAGGTCAACTGTCATATGATTGATTCAGCCCTACAAGCCACTGGATTTCTGGGAATGTGCTTATCTACTGAAATCAATTGTCTCTAATTCTATCAAATGCAGATTTAGAATTTCTTAATTTAAAAACATGTGGACCTCTATTGTCACACTGATCAGCAACATAAATAAATTTACTCATTATAAATATGTATGAGGACATTTCCCATCATCAAAAAGATCTGTTTCTGTGACCATCATCATGTGACCCTACATTCTAAATCAAGATGGCAGAAAAGTGCATTTGAAAACATAAAATGGAAAAGTAGTTTTACTCGGCCAAATAATTCCTCACTAGCTAAAGACACTTGGAAATCAACTCACCAAAATGCCCCCTCCTTTAACCTCTAGTGGCATCTCAAGAGTGAAGATATGCTTCACTTTTAAACTCCCCACAAGTTTGTGGTACGTAAAGTGACTAGGACAAGGAGTGGGAATGCTTTTAGAGCCTTGTTTACTTTTCATTTTCGCCGCTGCTTTCTTGACCACCCTTAACAGAGATAGCAAGGGTGCTAGGGTCACCGAAGGGCAAACCACGGGTAGCTTCTGCTAACACTGGCTATCCCTAATCAAAGCCCACATCAAGGCATAGCGGCTAAAGATGGGTGATGTCCTCTACTCTTAAAGAGGCTCATGCTGTTAGTGAGAATGGATCCAGTATCACACGAAACGGGCCTGCATCAAGAGTTGTCAAACACTTCATTTGCATACAAGCTCTTTGGACTGATAACTGTCTCTCTCCCATCTGTCCTACCGACCTGCAAGTTAAGATTAAGCAGAATCTCGTTTGAATTCAACATGGCGGGTCTTCACACTTTGATGCCAATTTACTCAGTCAGCTTAACTGTTTTTACACATCTTAATGGATCCTGAGAAATTCAGATGTTCATGGACTTATCTACCTTATTTGAGACTCATTCGTTCAGACTTCACTGGTGTAGAGAACAGTAGAGTAGTCTATCTCATCCTGTCATGATTACTCCCACAAACTTCATTCAAGCCTCAAATTAACAACATCATCGACTTCACAGAAGACTAATACAGTCAGTTAACACCGGTCTCTTGCTGTTAAATACAAACTCAAACAGATAACACTGTCTCATTTCGTCACTGGAGCTTCCCTCAAACATTGTAGGAATATCACTCGTCTAATACACTTCAATGGAGACTCACTCACTCACATGTTCCTGTCTCATATACGTCGATAGCGCCACACTTACACAGACATCACTCACAGTACCATCTCTAAATGGAGCCTCTCACAGTCAGACACCACTTGTCTCATACAAGTTAATGATGCATCAGTCATTAAAATATTGTTGTCTCATACATTTTATTGAAGTTCGACTCATTATTCGCATGTTCTTTAATGGAGACTCACTGATTCTTCCATCACAGGCCTAATACATTTTAATGGAGCATGACGTATTTGGACATCACTGGTCTCATACACTTTAATGGAGCCTTGCCTCATTCGGGCATCACTCGTCTTATACATGTTTATGGAGCGTCACTCATTCATACATCACTCGTCTCATACATGTTAATGGAATTTAGCTCATTCAGACATCCATAGACTTTGATGGAGCTTAGCTCATTCAGACATCACCCATCTCATACACTTTAATGGAGCTTAGCCATTCAGGCATCACTCGTCTCATACACTTTAATGGAGCCTCATACATTCAGACATTACTGGTATCATGTAAATTAATAAAGTCTCACTTAATGACGTCAATACTTAATGTGGCATCACTACATCAGACATCCCAATTCCAAGTCATCCTCGGTTGAGATATCACTGACAGTGCTGGACCAGCTTTTTGGGCAATATGGCATTGTCAGATGGACCAGTTTGAAAGAGCCATGAGTGGTAAGTTCTCGGTCCCATCACGGTCCACGGCTCCCGTCCAAAAAAAAAAAAAAAAAACAGCCCACACACTGGCCCTTTCAAGGTGGATCATTGGGCTGTGCCAGAGTGCCAAAAAGGCCAGTCCAAAGTTGATCACTGGTCGCATACACTGTAATGGAGCCAAACAGCGCTGGAATCATGATGACTCTGGACCGTCCCATGAACCTGTTCACACGGGCACATGATTTACATCCCTAGTAACATAACCAGCACCAACTACTTCATGCAATGAAAAATGACTCTGCAACCACATCTTTATTAGTGCCAGACTCGAGGGCATTTAAATATCGAATCTGGTCTCTACATTATGTAACATACAGATCTCCTTCACTTCTTTCCTTCCATTCGGCTAAGGACAAATAGCTGCCATATGAATTGTGAATATCGTGTAAAGAAGCAAGCAACAAGCTTGTTATAAAGCCTGGATGATTTACTGCGACATCAGAACATCTCTGTTGCTGGGCGATCAGGCATCCTTCTCTGTGCAAGCAGCTGTCATCTGCTGCCCCTCTCTCCTTGCTCCTCTCGTCTCATCTCTAGCTCAGGGGGTGTCACGAAGGCCGGATCACAGCAGAGAATCGGGATATTTACATAAAACACATTTGGGACAAGTGTGTTTGAAATGGAACTCGTTTACGCTGAAAGTGTTAAACCTGAACATTTGTCATGGGCCGACGGTGGATACACTTGTTCTAATTCATCAGTTGCGCGAGGCTTGAAAAACATAGCAGCAGGTTCACTTCATTTAATTCCATTAGCTATTGTCATTGCGCTGGATACCTTAACGTCTAAAGCACAACTGTAAATTAATTATTAATAACAGAAGACTCTTATTTCCAAATTTATATCTGTTTATTATACCTGTAGTAAGCACTGATGTTCTGCAGAATTGCTTCATTTATTTATAAAACAATGACTGTCTTTTAATTTTTTTTTTAAAGATGTCTTAGTAGAAAATATATTTGTGGAAGGGGAAAGATTGGAAACATGCCTACTCGAATGCCCTCTCCAATTTCTGCCACACAATTAAGCAATAGATTCCAAGAGGGAGGGAATAATACATTGTAGTGAATGCCTGGTTTTAAGGGTAACAAAAAAGAGAACATTGAGTAGGTAACGACCCTCCCAGTGGCTCAATACCACCTTAGTTAATTGTATAGTAACATTCAGGGATGCATAGTTCTTTAAATCGTTCATTTAAATACATAGGAGCAGTTTTATGTTTTTAAAGAAGCGGGAAGCTATTTGCATCCAGATCTCATATTTTAAATGATGAGTTTTATGCTGCTGTTTTACTCCAGCAGCATTTCTCCCAGCACAGATACATTCTGTGAGCCAGGTGTATACTTAAGTTCTTAATGAGTACTCGATGTTCTTTACAGTCATCTCTTAGGGAAAGAGGGAGAGTGATACTTGGGTTGAGATACTCTAGTGAGACTTGTCTTCGGTAGCTTTGAATCTCCTGGGTAGATGTTATTTGGTGAGGAGGCCATGGACTGTGTTCAGTTATCTGAGTTACAATGTTGTTCATCAGTGCTGCAAGCTCAGCATTATACCCAGTGGACATTCTTTAGTGGCTCATGTATTCTTCTTTGTGAAGAATTGACACCTCCTTTTCAGTTTGCTAAAATGCTTGTGGAAGAGAGCTTTTTGGACAAATATATTAAAGAACTAGAAGTAGTATGTCAAGGCAACCTTAACATCTTTACACTTCCTACTTGCTAAATATGGGTTCAACTTTCCAATCCTGAACACTTAAAACAAAAACAATGCTTTTTACACCCCAGGCCCAAAGTACAATAAGAAACTCTCATAAATACCATGATGAGAAATCCAAATAGAGGCCATCCATTAAGAATAAACAAAGAAAATTGAAAAAATATAAGGCCATGGAATACCAGGAGTGGGCAATTACTACAAGGAAGCTGAAGAATGCAGATGGAAAACAAGGTGGAAGGATGCACCTAACTTCTCCAAAATGGAAAGACCAAGAATAGTCATAATCGATGTAATTTATATAGTGTCACAAATGTATCACAGTCATGGTCGTGTATCTGCAGCACCTTGTCGTAATTTGTATGTATTTTCATTAAGCAATCTGGACTTGGCATTAGTCACCACATCGGTGCTGTGTAAAACAAATTTAATAGTTAAATACATAAAGAAATATTATTCTAAACACTGAGGTCTCCTGTGCTTGATTCCCTCTGTGTTTTAGCTGGATTTCAAAGCATGCAACTCATACTTTATTCTCTTACACTTCTCAGCTAGGTTACTCTTCTTATAAGCCATTGTTGTGCCTTGTTTTTTTAAGTTAGTAGTAATACCTCTTCTTCCCATCACTGTGAACGCTGGTAGGTTAAAAGTAGCCATCTTCTATATCTACCTCAACTTTCGAAGAGCTTTCAAAGCTATGCCGAGGATTCGTGTTGACCTCACACAGGTAGCCACTTGATTGAGAATGAATATCAGCGTAGGTGATATGAAGCATTGAGCAATGTAACAGTCCTCTACTGTATCCTGAGAAAGATGCTATCTATGGTTGTCTCATGTTGCACATCTCAGTGGATATCTATGCTAGAATGATTGCCTTGGTTCACAAGGCACAACTGGCAGATTCAGACAGGTTACAGACATAGGAGACATTGGTGCCTCTCTTCTTGACAGAAGGATCTTCTGAGGCCTTGATTATGAGGCCTTCTTAATTGCATCATTATTTATCATACCCCAAAAGACAACAATACTCTAAAGATTGTTTTTTATCGAATATATTACACAACAACAATAAAATTATGAGTTTTGCCCTGTAAATGGGACATGCAACAACACCAAGCTGATGCATTGAATACTTGAATTCATATTAGCCATTAGCAATCACATGAGGCTACATCTCTGTCCATCATTTTACCTGGCTGATGAGCCCTAATCAGGGCAAAACCAGTCCTGCATTGCTGCTGGTCTATTTCAGGGAAGACCTGGCCTGGCAGCTTGGGCTGGACTGTTCCCATTGGAACAATGTCAAGAGTGATTTGCATATTTCCAGGTCCAAACTGAAGTGGTATGGTGTGCAAAATAACAATGGACTGGGATGCAGGCCTGAATAATTAGCAGTGGATGAGAGTAATTCAAGCATTCCATTCATCACTTTTTGTATACTTCAGTGTGTTGCACTAAGTGGGATGGGTATGCCCGGATGTGGCCCCATAGACACTGTGTCACTGGGACCAAGCTATACCTTGCTGGTAAGCCCTAATTTGTGTGAAATCCATCATAGGTTGCTTGTCATTCAATTCAGGGAAGCTCTTGTTTGGCAGTTCGATCTGGACTGTTCCTTTAGGGCAGGGTCAAGACTGATTTGCATATGGCTGGGACCAAACTGAGGTGGTATGGTGTGCAAAATAATGATGGACTGGGCTGTGGCTGTGAGTAATTACCAGTGGCTGAGATTATTTCAAGCATTCCACCCATCACATTTTGTATACTTTTGTAAATGCGACATATCATGCAGATTTTGGAGCCCATCCAGACAACAAGAAGAGGACCCTTGAAAACAAATGTAGGGGCCGGACCAGGGGAAGTAAAGCCCTTTTTGACCTTTTCACTCCATGTATTTTTTCTTGTTTTTTTTGTGGAAAATAGTAGGTGTCTACTATTTTCCACAAAAAATGAGAAAAAATGTGTGGATAGGAAAATAAAAGTATCATGATGAAATATTTACATGGTTTTGACAGTTATATATTTTGTGGCTCAATGTAGATGTTCTGAAGAATGACTTGTTTCTTGATGTATGCAGATGTAAAATAAATATAGAGTTTTGGCAGTTTTTTGTTGCTTATCTGGATTTTGGAGCTCACAACACCAACATTTACATACTCCATTATTTACCAAGTTCTTTCACCAAGTACATTTAGGCAGGTTTGACCTACTGCAATTTATCAGGTGAAAAACAAAACTGCCAGATTTTACAGACAAACTTACTAGTTATGACAGCTGTGTAGGCATGGGTATTGGAATTTTAGACACATAATCTATGACTACAAAGATAGAAGCTGCAGTGCTTTGCACAGACTTGTGGAATTTCTTTTGAGAGGTCTGTCCCACTGCAAGCCTTTCTGTCACAAAAATTCAATGTCCCCAAGATCACTACAACTGTAGGTATCATCAATACAACAGTAATATCCCGATGTACGTCTGTGTACTCATGCATCAGGTGCCTTGGCTTAGGATGCTGACCCATGACTGAAATAATGTTGTTTGATAGTTCTAGGCCTCAAAACTCATGGCATTCGCATCTGATTTTGCCTAATTTATGAACACAATCCTATTAATGGGATACTCCTAACTCTTATATTCCTGCTAAAGATCCTCAGTACAATCTTCGCCCATGGTGTCATTTCCTTTCAATGTGCCTATTGTTTCAGCCAGCAATCCTCCATGAATCATATCAAAAGAAAGAATTAAAATATATTATTATTATAACATAAAATTATTAAAATAAAGACTATCACACCAAACAGTGCACACAGTTTCCCAATCCAACTAATGACTTGTTTCACTAGCCAAATGATAAGCCCACTCACTCCTTTCCTCCTCCTAAAATTACAAAAAAATTGTGAATCTCTTTTCCAATTTGTACATCTCACTTCATAGTCATCAACCATTTTTTGCCATTCCGGTAGAGAAAACGTTCTTGCGTGGCTGCGAAAGCTGCACCACTTTGCCTCGCTCTTCCTTTTCTGTTTGGCCCTCGGTTTTTCTCTGGTTGACTCAATAATCTGTAAACTGACAACATGGTTCTGTTGTGTTCACCAGTAAAGTACAAGGCACTGCTTCAAAGGGGGGGGACCAAAAGTAAATACTGCCTCCTTATGCAAAGTTTTGTGGAGACTGAGAATTGATGGCAACTGATTTTAGATCAGGGTCAAAGATCTTTTACAGGTACCCTGATGGAGAAAGGGCTTACTCGCAGAATCAACAATTTCTCCACTGGACCAGAAAAAAACTATGATCATCCATGGCAATAGAAGCCTTGGCTTTTCTATTTGCCAGTACAAAATGCATCCTAACAGAGTGAGATAATTCTGCTTCTATCTTTGATGGAGAAAGGACTGAGTACCAGGATCCTAAAATTACCTGAGAAAGATTTCCATGATTCTAATGGTAGATTCTGGTTCCTATGATCTTTGGTCATTTAGAGCCAACAGCTGAACACAAGCATTCCTTCAGTAGGTTGCTCCTAGATTCTGTTAATGTCTCTTCCTAGCATTTGGCTCTGGAGAGGGCTAAGGTGCTTCAAACAAGAACGAACAGGAGTGATCTGCTATCTTTTAAGAACTGAGAGGCGGCTTTGCTTTAGATTGCTAATGGGTATTGTAAGGGAAGTCATGATGGCACTAACGGCACCCCTGACAGGGAGGTAGGAGTGGAACCTGAGTACCTACTTGGCATTCTCCCCCTCCTTATAGATCTTTCAGGTGATGATGTGGACATAATGTCACTTGGCCTTTTGAGTACTCCTTGCAAAAGCAAGTACTCTAGCAACCAATGAAGGAGTGAAGTCTAACCTTAAAAGCAATATTAATCCACACAGGTGTTCAGAGCATTGCCTGATTTTCCGGTTGCCCACAGCCATCGCCAGAATTGCCTTAAAACACTCTTTTTCATGTGTGTGCTGCAGCTCGGGCCTAAAATTAATTTTGCCCTGCTTCATGTGCCATATTGCAATGCAGTTCACAGGCCTTCTGTGGACTTATAACTCACCAGCAAACAAGCTGCACGAGCCTCCTGAGACATGTCTATCTCATCATGGAAGAGACTCTGTATCCGTTCATTTTTAGGTCAGCTGTTAGCCAAAATCTTTTGATTGTATTAAGATGTATAATCTATATAATTAAAGGAGCTTCAAACACCTCTCGTCATCAATTGGTTTGTTCTTGTGTCACTCACATTTTGCTTCCGCCCACTACAGTTTACAGCATGAGGCAAGGCCTATAAGCTCATGAGGGTGCTCTATCTTTGCTACCCTGCCTGTCATTCCTCCTTTCCTTCTTCAGTCCTTCTTCTCTTCCTTCTTTCCCTCTTTTCTTCCTTCTTTTCTTTTTCTTTCTTACCTTCCTCCTCACCTTCCTTTTTCTTTCTTGCCTTCTTTCTTCCTTTCTGTTTATTATCTTTCTTTGCTTCTCATTTCCATCATTTCATTATTTGTCTTTATTTCCTTCTTTCTTCCTTTTGTTTGTTCTTTCATTATTTCTTTCCTTCTTTTTTCTTTCCTTCTGTTTTTTTATTCTTGCATTCTGTTTTTCCTTTGTCTTTCTTTCCTTCTTTCTTTCTTATCATCTTTTCTTTTTCAGTTCCTTTTTCTTTCTTTCCTTTTTCTTCTGTCTTTCCCTCTTTCTTTCAGTCTTTCTTTCCTTCTTCCTTTCCTGCTTCTTTATTTCCTTTTTGCTTTCTTTCCCCTTTCTTTCTTTTTTCTTTCCCTCTTTTTGTTTCCTTTTTCTTTCTTTCTATTTCTTTCCTTCTTTAATTTTCTTTCTTTCTTTTTTCTTTCTTTCTTCCTTCCTTCTTCCATACTTTCCTTCTTTCTTTTCTTTGTTTTTTCTTCCTTTCTTTCTTGCCCTCTTTCGCAAAGACAAGAGGCTGCCAGCCAATGCAAGACCAATTGTTTTTTTCATGTTTCTGTTGGCCAAGACCTTCTGATTTTACTAAACATATGTGTATAACATAGTTACCTTTAAGTGTTTTAACCAGACTTCGCCCATTAGTCTCTGATTCTGTCATTTATATTTTTCTACCAACCACTCCATCATGGGGCAATGCTTCCGGCCACTTCAGTCACTGGCCAACTTCGCTATGAGTTACGGCTTGCAACCCTTTCACAAGGAGCACAAAATACAAGGTAGTTCCCTTCAGTGCTAGGGAGTACTATAAAAACATGTGCCTTTTTGAGCCCAGACCAACATTGTTGCCTTTAACCAATGCTTTTGTTTAGATTGGTGAGGGCCTGGCAGCTTCCCTAACAATAATGTTTTGCAAAAACCATGACAAAACAAAACAAGAATTGCCAAAAAGTAGGCGGCCACTGCTGAAAACATGGCTTTGCCAGTGTTTGTTCTCAACTGGAATTTGGAACTCCCTCTTTTGACTGACCAGAACCAGCCCTTTAACCTTTTTGAGCATCTGACCTTAAAGAAGCGTGTTGTGTGCCAAGGCATTTCACAGAGGTTTACAGTATGCCACTGAATTTATATTATGCCTTTGATGTTGCGATAAACTAGTTCCTTACTACACACAGACAGCAATATCTGTTGCCAGGAGAACCAGCTTGTGAATTCCCTGGAGGAGCTTCGCAAAAGAGAATTGCAGCTCTGCTAGCTGCACTGACCAAGACACTACCAGCTGAATGTGTCTCCTACTAGGGACCTCTCAACAGAGCGCTTCACACAGTGCAAGCTAGATGTAAGCTCATTTCATCTAAGCTGAGAGAAATATTCTACTAGCAGCAGGGTCTTTGTAAGTCACAATGCAAATGTCTGTGCCTGTTCTGTTGTAGAAAGTTCATGCAGGAATAGGCTTATCTTATTGGATAGTTTGGTGCCTGTGTGAAGTGTATGACGACAAGTCTCATTTAGGAACAGACTAACAAAGCTTTTTCTATGAGTATGTCTTAATCCTAAGAATCCAAGAGTAAGCCAAACCCAAAAGGCCTCATTGTGATGCATCCAGTAAGCCTTATTCTAGAACAAAGTTGCTCTTGTATCTGAATCAGGTGGATAGGGTTGGTAATGCTGCACTTACCCTAAATACACATTTTGGCAAGTAAAACTTGTCGGCATTTGTGTGGATGGGGAGGTGGAATCACACTTTATGTTTTCAGGTCTCTGAACAAGGGAAAACCAGGTATAACCACGGTTCCTCCGCAATGGCGGAGGAGCGTCGTCCCCCGCCAGCAGCAGCAGGAGCTGAAAACACTTAGAAATAAAACAATAATAAACTGTGTTTATTATCATTTTATTTTCAAAGGAGCGGGCCATGGGGGTGACAAGCAGTGAGAGAAGTGCACAGAGCGCTCCCCACAGTGCGCATGTATGTTTGGCCGGCCATCTCAGACCGTCCAAACACACATGCGCACAAGGGCTCTCTCCAACCCGGCACTGTGTTGCCAAGTTGGAGAGAGACAGCCCAGGCTCCCAGTCTGCGTTGGAGCACCCAGCCAGGGCTCGCCAGTCAACCATAACGCTGTTCTGAGCAGCATCATGATTGGCGCAGGGCAGGCTGGGAGCCTGTGCCTAGAGTGCGGTGACGGAGACCAGGTATATTAAAAAATATATATATATATATATATATTTATTTATTTATTTTTCCCTGCCCCGCCACTTTGCCCAGCCGCCAGCCGCAACTGGTTATACACATTCTAAGGCGTGGAACTCAGGATGGAGAGCTAATAGCATGCCTCGTATATTCCACAGCAGGCAGCATGGGTATTTAGTAAGGCACATGATATTAGGTCTCATGTCAGCAGTGTGGTTCCAACTGCTCACATAAAGGGCTTTATGAGTCTGGGTTATAGTTAACGAAGTACTGTTCCAAGAATCTGGAGTGAAACCCACTGCGCAGTAACCCAATAACGATTTTCACACAAGGTAGGGAGATGTGCCTCATTAAAGCCTTACCAATTAACGTTTGCACACTGAGGCACATTAAAAAAGACACTGCATCAGTGCAAAGTCATACAAGGTAGTGCAAAGTCATTGAATGTATTAAGGGGTATATTTATACTCCATTTGTGCCGAATGTGCATAATTTGTTTGATGCAAATTCGGTGCAAAACTAACTCCATATTTATATTTTGACGTTAGACACGTCTAACGTCAAAATATTGGAGTTTGCACCATTTGTTAGATTTGTGAACCTACCTGGCGTTGATGAGATGAAAGGTAGGGGTTCCCATCTAAAATATGGTGCTAACTCCATAGCCCAATATTTATCCCCCATGCTAAAATGACACACGGGTGGGAGGAGGGGCTAAGTAATGGCGCAAAGCTTGCTTGGCACCATTATTTAATGCCTGGGTCAGACCAGGCGTTAGGGGACCTGTGGACCCACTTCCATGGTTAAACACCATGGAATGGGTCCACAGGTGCCCTCCTCAAGCCCCAGGAACACACTCACCCATACCAGAGGGACACTGGAGGATGGGGGTCCCCATCCCAGGTAAGTAGGGTAAGTATAGGTAAGTATTTTTTTTTATTAAAGTGCCATTTGGGGCCAAAATTGGGGACCTCTGCGTGACTCAGGGTGCAATGACCATGCCCAGGGGACACTAGTCCCCTGTGCTGGCCACTGGGGTGGTGGGCATGACTCCTGTCTTTTCTAAGATAGGAGTCATATGGTATGGATTGTTTTGTGTCAGAAAATGACGCTATGCTGGTTGGAGGCATTTTTTTCCCTCTAACTAGCCTAATGTCATTTTTTGGTGCAAAACCCCCTTCTCCCACACCGCCACCCCCACCCCCACCCGGCTAACGTAATCTTTTTTTACGCTACCCAACCATTTACACTGGCTTGCGCCATTCCATAAATATGGTGCCCAGCTGGTGCTTAGGAATGGCGCAAGCCGGTGCTAAATGTCTTGATGCAAAACTGCATTTGAGCAGTTTTGCATCAAAAAGTATAAATATGCCCCTTACTTTCAAGCACAAAAGTTTTTTTTCGGCTGTAAAGGTGTACTTTATACTTCTACGCACCACTTTTCATCAAGAGGGTGTTACATGGCTGTAACTTGGGCAGATCGGCGCACGTACCCATAGTTTTTGATGCAAAAAAAAAATCTACTAAAACAGACAGATTGAGTTTGCATAAATATACAGCTCTTTGAATCAGGCTCTAAGTTAGAGAAATGTTTTCTTTTCTTCAAACTTTCAGAAATTGCCTAACACGCATCCAAAGTTTGGAATGTTTTATAACTTGCTTCGGCATACAATTTTGTACAAAAAGGGTAGGTTTCCACTATAAATCTAATACTCAGACACCAAGCACAGACCTTGGCACCACAGTGCAAGGGTTGTGCACCGCGATCTGCAGCCTATTTGTCTGCCAGCCTTGCAGATGAGAGCAGCAAAGGGCCATTTCAAATACTTAGGGCTCTGCTCTGCTTTCTATCCATTGCACGAAGCAGTGCCTTTCGTTGCTGTGCAGCACTGCACTAAGAAACTTTGATTTGCCACTTCTTTTTAAGAGGCAGTTGCGTCAAACCGTGCAGCACCGTGCACAGATTTGGGTCTTGGTTTGAAACAACCAAACCCTGCTCAGCATTTGAATATCTGTTCCATTGGCCTGTTGGATAATAAATAGTGAGTGTTTTTATAAGAGCTCTTGTCTCCTTCTCTCCCGTCCGCACTACAGAACAAAAGGAGCATCAGGTGCCGAGCTGCGTTTTCCATTTGTATTCAGCGCGCCTCGGATTCTGGCGCGAGCTAATTGCTTGTGACAGCGGCGCACTCCGCGAGGACAGGCACTTAACCTCGGCGCGGAATGTTTCCTCATGAAGAAATGAAAAGCGAGAGTAGGGCCCATCACCCAACAATGCACATCCGCGGTGCGCTATTGATTCCGGGGCACAATGAGCCGAGCAGCACCTGAGACACGTTACCTCATCGGAGCGGGATGGGCGGCACATGAGGTGGAGTGGGGATTGCAAATATCACAAGCTCTGCAATCGAAGGCCTCCAGCCCTGACCAGTCCCTGGGGCATGTGTTAAAATCGTCATGGAGTCAAAGGTGTGTGCATAGGTCATTACAATCTGGGGGATGATCTGTTGACTATGTGACTTGAAATTGTTCGTCTCCCTTGTGGTTAGAAGAGGTGGTTACCTGTAGCAGTGCTTAATTATTGTAAGGGCGCTAAGTTTTTTTCTTACAGACCTGCCACCCATACTGCTGAACGCCAGAGTTGCAGAATGCAAGACAACCTCGATTTAATTCAAGCCTCTTTCTTCCAATACATCTTGTTCCTTTAACTCACTGATGCAAGTTCTTTTTCATTTTTTCCTTCTCCGTTTATTACGCTTTTCCTGTCTTTCTATTCTTTTCCTTCCTCGCAATTCTTCCTTCCTCTCCTTTACTACGTCAAAATTCAATAATGAAAAATAGGTCCTGCAACCTCAAGCACAAGTTAAGCACTGCCTGTCCATCAACACACATACAATGAACATCACAATTCATCTGCAAGTGGCATTTTTGTTGTCGGCCCCAAAAAGGTGTCCAAGGTCTGTGCAGGGGAGCCTGTGTGGTGCAGTGGCTTAGCCAGGGTGCCATGGGCCCTAAAAACCAAGCAATCGAGACCCTGCCCTCCACTCGTGTATAGTTGCTATCACCAATGTGTACAGTGGCCTTGGGACAGTGGCTGACCGCAGTCCACTCGTGGAATTTAATTTCACTACCTGCAGTTGTACATTTGGGGGCTCATTTACAAGAGACTGGTACATCGTGATCAATGCGCCAGTTTTCTTGCACCGCCCTGCGCCCCCTAACAATACAGTGCTACATGGTGCAAAGTGTCCACAACAGCATCAGAAATTCTGACATTGTTGTGTCGCTAAACCTTAACATTGCTGGGCAAGCGTCAACATTGTGAGACTAGTTCAGCCATATAAAGGGGGCCCCATAGACAACAGCACAGCATCACCTTTAACGTCTGCCCTGAGCAGGTGTTAAAAACATGACGCTATGCTGGCGCAGCACGGTGCAGTAAAATCTTGTAGATTTCACTGTGCCATTTCTGTGGGGCTTTTAACGGGGAAATGCATACTTTGCATACATTATACCATGTGCAGGTATAATGTGGCGCAAGGCTTTATAAACTGGTGCAATAGTGACATTGCAGCAGTTTGTAAGTTTGGTGTGGGATGGGGGACTGTTTTGCGCTGCCTTAGCGTAAAAAAAAATGATGCTGAGGGAGCGCAAAATTCTTGTGAATGAGGCCCTTGGTTTGCTTCCTTTGAGCTAATTAGGCTGGCACACCTGATAGCAAAGACTAGTGGAGAAGCTCAGGTCTTGGACCATGGTGCCCAGGCGACATGGAGCGCGGTGTCTATGCAGCTTGGAGGCTATAAGCATGTATGAACAAAAGAACATGCACTATATGTATGCAGTGTCGGGTTTCTCACAGGGTGTACTTCCTAACCAACCCCGGTGTATGACTAGCACAGCAGTCAGTCACTAATGAAAGCATAGCCTGAAGGTAAGCCACTTTCTCTGAGCCAGATTTACAAGTCCCACTGCCCTATTGATGCTGTGAATGATAAGTTGTAAGCTATACGGTCCAAAAAATGTGTTCTGCCTCCCTCTAAGGGTCTGATTGAAAGGGGCACTTTATAGCCCAGGATCACACTGTTTGGTCAAGCAGGAAATCTTGGATAATTCCTAGGTTTTATGATTTCATATTATACCATTAATCTACTAGACATTTTTTGGACTTTTTTGCTTATGCAGGGTCATCCCCAATCTTTTTGCCTCCTGCCTCCTATTTTTTTCTGACCTGTTGCTGTTGGTTTTTGAACTTTGAGTACTTTACCACTGCTAACCAGTGCTAAAGTGCAAATGCTCTCTGTGTAAATTGTATTGTTGACTGGTTATCCATGATTGGCATTTTTGATTTACTAATAAGTCCCTAGTAAAGTGCACTAGAGGTGCCAGGGCCTGTAAATCAAATGCTACTAGTGGGCCTGCAGCACTGGTTGTGCCACCCACATAAGTAGCTCTGTAATCATGTCTCTGACCTGCCATTGCAGTGTCTGTGTGTGCAGTTTTAACTGTAAATTCGACTTGGCAAGCGTACCCACTTGCCAGGCCTAAACCTTCCCTTTTCTTACATGTCAGACACCCCTAAGGTAGGCCCTAGGTAGCCCAAAGGGCAGGGTGCAGTGTATGGTTAAGGTAGGACATATAGTAATGTCTTTTATATGTCCTGACAGTGAAATATTGCTAAATTCGTTTTTCACTGTTGCAAGGCCTGTTCCTCTCATAGGTTAACATGGGGGCTACCTTTAAATCTGATTAAAGTGTAGATTCCCTTTGGGAGCGGATGGAAATGTGGAGTTTGGGGTCTCTGAGCTCACAATTTAAAAATACATATTTTAGTAAAGTTGATTTTAAGATTGTGTGTTTGAAAATGCCACTGGGGTGTAGCCTGCATATCCCGATGAGCCATCTGGGCTAGGAGGGAGGGGAGCAGTGGTTACTCCCACCTGAAAGGGCTGTGCCTGTCCTCACACAATGCAGTCTCCGACCCCCTGGAGAGTGTCTGGGGCCTGCCTGGGCAAGGCAGGATTTCACATTCAAAAGAGACTTTACTTTGAAATAGGCCTACTTCAAAGGAGAAATTGGGTATAAGAAGGGCACCCAAAACCACATACTTTTGATCACTTCTGGGCATCAAGAGGAACCACTGCCTGGAGAAGAGCTGAGAAGTGCTGCCCTGCCTCTGACTGTGCTTTGTGGAGCTATCCTGCAGTTGCTGCTTCTGCCAGACTAAGAGGGCAAAGACTGGACCTTGAGTGCCTTCCATCTTGTGAAGAAATCTCCAAGGGCATGATTTAGAGCTTGCCTCATTTTGTATGAAGTCTTAGGGACAGCAAAAACTTCTCTCTGCCAGCACCTGGAGTCCCTGGAGAGACTCCTGCTCTGACAAGTGGTGCCCTATCCAGTTCCTGGGATCCTGAAAGGAGAAGCTGGCAGCATAAAGACAAGGAAATCCACGCACAGAGCGCCATGCGGGGAAAAGATTGACGCAACTGATCTGCAGCTGAAGAAACAACGCGCCACCGGCTCCGCAGCTGAGAAACGACGCTCGCAAGAAACACGACTGAAGAATCGACTCACGGAGCAGGAAAAACGACACTGGGAGATCACCACCCGCGCTGCAGGGTTTTCCGATCATCGTGCGGCTGGATTTCCGACTCAAGTACCACTGTGCGTGGAATAACAACGCAAGGCCTGCCCAGACCTGAGAGTGCTGACCGTATCGAAGCATCGCTCTCCTGCGGACAAAAGAATCGACGCGCCCGACCCGGCAAAGGAGAAACGACGCACGGTCCCGCTCGTGAGTGCAATCAACGCCTCACAAGCCCTTTTTGACGCATACTTGCCTGTGCGGGGTTATTTTTGACGCGCACCAGGTACATTTTCACGCTAGCAGCGCTAGTGTGTGTTTGAAACTACTTAAAGACTGTTTTTGCATTTTTATTGATAGCTTGACTTGTGTATTGTGGATTTTTGTCATTTTGGTCTTGTTTTGTTTAGATAAATATTTCCTATTTTTCTAAACTGGTGTTGTGTCATTTTGTAGTGTTTTCATTAAGTTACTGTGTGTGTTGGTACAAATACTTTACACCTAGCACTCTGAAGTTAAGCCTACTGCTCTACCAAGGGGGTAAGCAGAGGTTAGCTGAGGATGATTCTCTTTTACCCTGACTAGAGTAAGGGTCCTTGCTTGAATAGGGGGTAAGCTGACTGTCAACCAAAGACCCCATTTCTAACAGGGCAGAATGAAGAAAGGTCATGCAGCACCTACTCTAGTGCAACCTCATATGCACCCCTAATACCACCATGTATACAAGAAACGGTCCACCATGGTGCAGAGTTTGTGCAATACTGTAAAGATCATGGATGCCATTTTAGGACTTTGTAGGAGTATAGAGGACATACCTGACCTTTCATGCACCGTGCATAGGGACCCATGTAAAATAATGGTGTACTCCCTCCCAATGCCTGCACTGTGCATGTGTTGAAAGTGTCTGTGATAAATCATGTATAGGAACTTTGGAGATTCCACTGTACCACATTTGCTCATCCCACAGTTGTGTGATTCACATCCTAGTACACTTAATGGCTACAGCCATCACCTGCCACAAAGGGTCACTATGTTTTGGACTGCATGCATAGTGTCACATGGTAACATGGAGGCCAGAGTTTGGCTTTGGAGGGCTACCATGGTATCTTTACATATGACACCACTGTGGTGCAA
This sequence comes from Pleurodeles waltl, assembly GCF_031143425.1. Taxonomy (NCBI): domain Eukaryota; kingdom Metazoa; phylum Chordata; class Amphibia; order Caudata; family Salamandridae; genus Pleurodeles; species Pleurodeles waltl. The sequence goes on from NC_090445.1 coordinate 1,646,541,366, forward strand.
GGAGGTGGAAGTTTCTACCAGTAATAGGACACTGGCACTAATATGGACAACACAACACATATTTGAAATGGCTGAACCATCTGTTTGGATTGAATATTACAAACCTCAAGTCCCTGAGCCACAACCCAAGATTGTCAAGTCCATCAGCACAGACCTATGAAACCATTTAACAAAACAGGAACATACACTATACAAGAGGCAATCTGAGTCACACCAAAATTCCCTAATATGTCTAGGTCTCCAACATATCAATCAGGCGCAGGATGTGCAAGTATGTCCAGCAATGTCCAAACATGTCATAGATCCATTCAAAAATGAATGGGAGTAGAAGTAGACAGATATGTTGCATGTGGCTAATGAAGAAAGCAGCATTGAGATGATTTCACACATTAACATCATACAGTCTTGGTAAGAGTGACATAAGTTATAGAATGCAGGAATAAATGCATACCCGTGTTCTGGATAGCTGAGAGATACCCGCAGATACTTGGAAATACAACATGGGAGGTGATTTGGAGATGACTCAAGAGCTGTGACAGGTGTAATGTCATGTGTGTGTGTGGTACTTTTTAAATCTTGCAAAGCCAGGCAATAGGTTGGTAACTTTCATGTAGCCAGTAGTAGAAGATGTGTACAGCTACAATTTACACAAGTAACACGTTGCATCCTGTCCATGTATGACTGGACAATGTTGCTGTATAAGATGTGTACAAAGTGTAAGCAGCCTGAAGATTGGCAGCAATGTAGGACACAAAATATTCCTAACAAGTTATGGGGGAAAACGTGGTGAAGGAACACACATAGACCAATGCTGACTGCGCTACAAATCAATGTTTACATGTGACCACCCAACATATGTACAGAGAGGATGGCTAGGTCAGTACATAACCCACTCATGTTTGCCACTACTATAACCTGTTAGTTGCCCATCGCATACCAACGTGACAGGAGGCAGTGACAGATACCACCATCTGCCCCCTGGCACGTTCTCAAAATAGAATTCACAACAGAGATACAACCCCTAACCAAGCTACCCATGGAAATTACTAAGGACATAAAATCATGTCTGATCAGACATGTCCTACATGTGCAAGTAGCCATTCCGAAGTACATGATACGGGAGGGCTGACAGCAAGTACCATAGAGAAAAATGAATATCCCAATCCTTTTTATCATAATTGTGCATATGTCTGTCTACAGGGCACTGTGCATTGCTCTGCTAAATAGCAATCATGAAGATCCCTGCCCAAAACACCCTAACACCACGGCTCAGGCTACGTAGACTATTGACATTGTCAGGGGCCTGATGCATTTTCAAAGTGGACTGAGTAGTCTGGAGCTCCGTAAACCTGTGCCTTTGCATGCAACCATGGGTCTTCGCAGCATACAAACTCCCACAGTAGTGATGAAGAGTAGGCTGCCATCTTTGCCAGACTGCAACACTGCTACCCAGAGGTATGTCATTGTATATGACAGTTGTAACAAACATGATGTGGTCGATTGTGAGTACCTAGAATGTGGAATGCACACATATGCCAGATATCTCTGCACACTTGTACCACTTAAATGGCACAGGCCTGGTAATGTGTATTGGAGTCTGAACAAAGGCAACTTACCACAAATGTAAGTGCATATGTATCAGAAGATCATTGACAGAAATAAATGACCTTCACATGTGTTCCGACATATGGAAACATAGGTGGCACAGATTAGACTACACAGGCATTTGTCAAAGTCCAACATATGTCCATGCAGGAAGATAGATATGTGAGGTTTCATATCCCATGAACACACCGCTGTGGCCATATGTTACTGAAATTACACTACACATATCATTACACACATACACACTGCACATAGTAACCTTCATTGACACGTGTGTACACTATCTCTTGCAACTAAGATGTATGGGGAACTACATGTCACATGTGTAGCAGAGCATCACAAAGGCTAAACTATCAATACACAACAGAGTGGACACACATGCACACACATTGCCAGGGGTAACGTGAGTTCAACCCAGCCATAGTCCACTGCATCCTCTGAGTACAATTTGTCATGGCTGTTACATGCTATGCCGTGTAATGGACATAGCCCATCATATCTATTGTGTTGTTGGTATGCGTACGTTTATATATCAGACATTACAATGTGATACACCCAAAAATATGTGTTAGAACACATATGTACACTCATAGTACACATGTGCTAACATATATGTAGACACAGTCTAGCTATACATGCACATATGCACACTTTATCAGTCATTACATGCATAACACAAATAAACAAACATAGAGGTTAAACATACCAATGTCACCGTCAAGATATAAACGGACATGCACACACTTGTAGCTATACCAAACTGACAATATGTATAATTGCATAGCCCCTGTGACATGGTATGTGAATCTGGGTGCACCGTAAGCCTTTCTAAATAATTTCCACACAATCCCGTCATGCGTCAACATTTTGTGACGCAAACGGCTAAATTCCATACTACCCAAGCCCAGAAAAATTACGCCTAGCCCCTGCGTGTCATTCGCACTGCCACAGGTCGTGGCAGCTTGTATGGGAAGGAATACCATGCTTGACCGTCATGTGTCAAAAACGTAGACGCAAACGCCTAAACTTCATACTTTCCTATGCAGACAAATGACACCTGGCCCCTAAGCATCAATCGCAAGTCCACAGGACTTGTCAGGCACAATGGGAAACAATTGATGTATGATCGTGATGCGTCAAAAAAACGAAGCATAACTGAAAACGTGATGCACAGGCCCAGGAAGTGATGAAACAGGACATCCTGCCTGCATACATGGTCCAGTGAGTTCACTTTCACTTCACAGTCTTATTGTCTGTGACTGCGTGAGGGTGTGTGGAGCTGGTGTGGTTGGTGAATTGGAGTTTGTGGAATGTTTTTGATCTGTGTCCTGTTGCTGTTGTGTCATATTTGTCTTTTATTCAGTCTTTTGTAGTGTATTTGTACTGTATCTGTTACTGTATTGTGGGGTGTTTGTCTAGGGGTAGGATAGTTTGTTGGGTATTT